>NW_028234408.1:25346340-25356340 GCF_977035675.1 Penaeus japonicus
GGAGCGCGGTTTTCTCGTTATCGTAGTAATTCCCTTTTGGTGTAATCGCATTTCCATCAAATAAGCCTGGCCGGGAGTGCAACAACCAATTCGTCTCGGAGGTCAGGCAAAAAAAAAATTCTTCTTCACGGCCATCAAGTTAAATTATTAAATCTACCACAGGAAAAAGGGTAATCTAAATTGCTCAACGCTACAACACCAAAGACCCCATGCCCTTAGAGTCGGTTGGTTCAAATAATCAAACTATTCTCTGAAGTGCATACCTAGATCACTATAACTACCACAGATGAATCCAATAAACCCCAAACATAACTATGACATGTCCAATCATCGTCACCAGTCCATCTTGGTGTTCATTAAAATGGACAACAAACAAACGAAATTTTAAAAAAATAATAACAACGCAAGATATTTAAATAATCGTTCCAAAAACATCCATATGAGGCCATAAATCATGACTGCTGAACATCACAATTAATGTCACTTTTTATAAGGCAACGGGATTGTATGTGCGTACTTACTTAGTGTCAGTGGCAGACGTCATGTACCCCCCTCCCCCAGCCACTTCGAGCTCCCTCATCTTCTTAACCGGCTTTGAATACTTGGAGTGAAGCACCAGGTATGTATGTATGTATGTATGTATGTATGTATGTATGTACGTATGTATATGTATTTATGTATGTATGTATGTATATCTATTTATGTATGTATATGTATATTTATATGTATATGTATATATATATGTATCTATGCATCTGTATATGTATCTATGTATCTATCTATTATCTATATTTCTATCTGCATATATATATTTATATGTGTGTGTGTGTGTTTGTGTGTGTGTGTGTGTGTGTGTGTGTGTATACATGTATGTAAATATATAAATATAATATATATATATATATAATATATATATATATATATATATAATATATATATATATATACATACATACATATGTATATATGTATATATACACACGCATACACTCGCATACACACACACAGATATATATATATAAATATATATATATATATATATATATATATATATATATATATATATATATATATATGTGTGTGTGTGTGTGTGTGTGTGTGTGTGTGTGTGTGTGTGTGTGTGTGTGTGTGTGTGTGTGTGTGTGTACATAAATAAATTTACTACAACTAAAGGCAGATAAACAGAATCAGATTTCAAAGCCTCTTCCGTCGTGTAGTTTCGTCGTCAGGCGTTGCAACAGGACACGTCCCTAATGGTCTTTCCGTGCATGCACTCTAGTACGTGAGGGCCATCGCGACCCCGGCCACCGCACTCGCAAATCTTCCCCTTGTTTGAGTCCGTCCCGCCCCTCGCGAAGATGCAACGCGAGAAGAATGTGTCGCAGCTGCATCCACGACCCGGGATGAACGGACGGACGCTCATTTTTCTCAAGCATTGTGGAAACCGGTGACGCCGCACCCTACATACGCCGGGAAACTCGCATTCCATTTAACTATTGCTAAACGAGCAACCAGGAATTTCTTCAATTTGCAAGAAGCGCAAGAGTAAGTACTTCCAGGAAACCTTGTTGTTCCTTGCAAGTAAATTAAACATAATAAAGTAAATTCTGCGTTGCAATCTATGCACATGTTTTTCTTAGCTTCTCTATTTTTCTCACTTCATTGAAACCAACAGTATTAACCAAGGTCGGCGTATATTTCCAACTTAGGTAAAAAAAACGTTTTAGTTCATAGTAGGTTTTCCATCGTAATTAACGGACCTGTGTGCCGACCATGATTCAACTATCCAGTAATCAGGTTATAGGAGACACAGAATGCATCTGAGTAAAATCGTGTGACGTTCATTAAGGAACATTAACTGTAACCGCCTTGCAGTGAGAATGTTTGCTTCTACTGAGTAAGCCCAACACAACCCAATGTGTGTGGATATATCATGATGCAATGTCGAGTATGTGCCCCACATACTCCGCGGATGGTTGCAGATGCGGCATAGGCCATGCCAGCCTCCTTGGCACTTTCGCTGTAGTATACCGTATCATATTTAGGACAAATGACTCTCAGTCTTTTTTCTTAGTTTTCTTGCAATATCAACGAAGATGTTGCAATATTAGTTTTCTGAAGCCTTGTCATCACTTGTCTAATGGTCTTTCGCAATTCTTAAAACATGTAATTACAAGAATATGGAAGAACATGCGAATCATGCACCATGTAAGACAAAAGGCAAACATTCACGGAAAAATATAATCATCAGTAAATGTGACGTAATTATGACACATATGAGACTATGACTTCATGTGCATTGTTTAGTTCACTTTAACAGTCGCCGCATGCTTGTTTCATCCCCCATTTCTATTACTAATGCTCCTCGCTAGTCTTCCCTCGCCTTTCGCGCAAAGTGCATTAATTGATCTTCTATTTTTTTCTTAACTGGTTTATACCCATGTCCTTGACTTTTGCTCACTGCCTCAGAGGTTTAAACTTAACCTTTGCCTAATTAACGCCCGACCTTTGTATTGTTTCTTGGTCCGGCGATTCCGCGGATATTGTTTTCATTCTGATTCTCTCATTAAAACGGTGCAGTGATTTCTCATAATACTTAAGTAAATAACTGTCGCACTTTATCCAACAGACACTCTTTATCTGTCACACCCTATCCAACAGACTCCGTTTCTTGATGGTTACATTAACAAATGTATACCTGATTATACCCCAAGCTTGTACGGTAGACTTTCATACCGGCGGAGGTATACTCACTGCTTGTGGCGCCACATTTTACAGACTAGAATACGCCCCTACTTTCTATATTCTAAGAAGATTCCACATCAGAGTTCATCTTAGAGTTTTTCTCCCTTGCTTGCAAAGGTCATACCCAACTGTTATGTAGGCGTCTCTCTCTCTCTCTCTCTCTCTCTCTCTCTCTCTCTCTCTCTCTCTCTCTCTCTCTCTCTCTCTCTCTCTCTCTCTCTCTCTCTCTCTCTCTCTCTCTTTCTCTTTCTCTTTCTCTTTCTCTTTCTCTTTCTCTTTCTCTTTCTCTTTCTCTCTCTCTTTCCCTATCCTTTCCCTTTCCCTCTCTGGCATCCCTTCTGCTGAGTTGTTCTCCCGCTTATAAAATGTTCCGTTCCTGTGCTGCGGTTCGCCAGCGCCGCCCACACGACTCGCTCTTCCCCTCGATGGCATTTCACACGAACACGCAGCACTTGGCGGCGGCACAGGCGGGAAGGAGGCTAGTAGGGTTTACACAACACATGCTCAGCCTCGTGGCCTTATCTACAGAGTAAGCACTTATCACTTGCCAGAGCCATTAGCCTCCGTTTTTTACGAACGTTTAGTAAATGTTCAGCGTTGTTGACACAGGGTCCGGAGTTCTCACTCGGGCTTTGGGGCAAGGGATAGTACTGTGGGCTTGGGAAATCCAAGGCAGTTCTAGGAAAATTATATGTTCTTTATAATAACAATAAATAGTTTATCGATATTGAATGTGTAGTCATTTGCGCATTATCATCGGTTCGGTACGGTCATGGTTTTACCTCCAGGTCACAATCCATAAAAAATAGGTATTATTAAAAACACTGTATTTTTCTACAATGCAAATGCATCCTTCTCTGAGACCTTAATTGTGGTGAAAATTGATTCAAGCATGAGACCCTGCGCACACGCTTGCCGCTGGGGGTCATGACACTCACACCAGCACTCCCGCACGGCACTCTGCTGTCCCTAGCCGAAGCCCAGGCACGGTCTGCGTGGCACTCGTGGGCACTCTGGCCCGCTACTACTGTTCACACACACACACCCGTGCCCGCCAACCCTCCTGGGCTCTCCCCTCCCCCTCCCGCACCCCCACTGGGCGACAGAGCTACCAGTTTCTCACACTCGCAAGACAGATTGTTACCCTTCAGCTTATGCATAATTCCAAGGGATTTAACTATTGCTCGCATTTGTGGAGGAAAATAAGGCTAACCAACCTAACTTCTCCCGCAAGGCATGTTACACATTCTACTAAGAATGGAGAAGACGGTGCCATGGGAGAGGGGGAGCATACTAGTCTGGCAACAGTGCCTAAGTGAGAAGGTTGGCACTCCCCGCCCCACTCCCCTCTTTCCCCCCACTGCCCCTGCCCTGCGCCACCCCTGCCTGCCCTACCCGACCTATCAAGCAGCTCCCATCAACCAAACACATCGCGTCAGGCACCGCCAAGCCAGTGCACAAGGCCGCTATCATTCCAAGCGCGGAAGCAAACCAAGCTTTCCCTCGTCGCCACCGGAACACCAATCACACTCGACAACCAAACAACCCTCATGTCACCTCTTCATTGCGCGATACTGCTCTCATGTCTCCGATAATGACTCACATCTTTTCAACAGGAGGGTATTTCTGATGTCTATGGGTCACCTTGCGGCCCAAGGTTTATTTTCGTTCTTGTCATTCATCTTTCCTCTTCCTTCGCCTCTCCCTCATACAAAGTTTCTCTCTCTCTCTCTCTCTCTCTCTCTCTCTCTCTCTCTCTCTCTCTCTCTCTCTCTCTCTCTCTCTCTCTCATTCACACGTTCACACTCACACTCATTTTCACTCTTACTTTTACTCTCACTCACTAACAGTCAAACTTTCACTCTCACACTTTACATGAGAAGGAGAGAGAGAGAGAGAGAGAGAGAGAGAGAGAGAGAGAGAGAGAGAGAGAGAGAGAGAGAGAGAGAGAGAGAGAGAGAGAGAGAGAGAGAGAGAGAGAGAAAACAAGCGGCATCTTAGAGGCTTACTGTCTCCGAGATTAACAGAAGACGAAAACAAATTCGTGCTTGAAGCAACAGGTGGAGAGAAACGCACGCTTTCCTGCCCTCTCCCTCCTCCCTTCCTTCTCCCCTCTTCCCTCCCCTCGCCTCCCCTCCCCCTTCCTTCCTTCCTGGCAACTGAAGTCAGTGACCCGAGATTCAGAATCTCTGATGCCGATAAACAAACGAAAAAAAAACAGAAAAGAAAAATGCAAACTCATAACCCTTTTTCTCTTCATTCTCACTCACTTACTCTCGTGCTCGCTCTCTCTCTCTCTCTCTCTCTCTCTCTCTCTCTCTCTCTCTCTCTCTCTCTCTCTCTCTCTCTCTCTCTCTCTCTCTTTCTTTCTCTCTTTCTCTTTTTCTTTCTCTTTTTCTCTCTCTCATTCTCCCTCCCTCTCCCTCTCCCTCTTTCTCCCTCCCTCTCTCCCTCCCTCCCTCTCTCTCTCACCCCCCCCCTATCTCTCTCTCTCTCTCTCTCTCTCTCTCTCTCTCTCTCTCTCTCTCTCTCTCTCTCTCTCTCTCTCTCTCTCTCTCACTCCCTCTCACCCATTCTCCCTCTCTCTACCTCCATTGCCCCCCTTCTCCCTGTCTCTACCTCTCTTTCCCCCATTCTCCCTCTCTCTACCTCTCTTTCCCCCATTCTCCCTCTCTCTACCTCTCTTTCTCCCATTCTCCCTCTCTCTACCTCTCTTTCTCCCATTCTCCCTCTTTCTACCTCTCTTTCCCCATTCCCTCTCTCTACCATTCTTTCCCCTCTCTCTTCCCCTCTCTCTACCTCTCTACCCCATTTTCCCTCTCTCTACCTCTCTTTCCCCCATTCTCCCTCTCTCTACCTCTCTTTCCCCCATTCTCCCTCTCTCTACCTCTCTTTCCCCCCTTCTCCCTCTCTCTACCTCTCTTTCCCATTCTCCCTCTCTCTACCTCTCTTTCCCCCATTTTCCCTTCCCCCACTCTCTACTCTCTTTCCCCCATTTTCCCTCTCTCTACCTCTCTTTCTCCCATTCTCCCTCTCTCTACCTCTCTTTCCCCCATTTTCCCTCTCTCTACCTCTCTTTCTCCCATTCTCCCTCTCTCTACCTCTCTTTCCCCCATTCTCCCTCTCTCTACCTCTCTTTCTCCCATTCTCCCTCTCTCTACCTCTCTTTCCCCCATTTTCCCTCTCTCTACCTCTCTTTCCCCCATTCTCCCTCTCTCTACCTCTCTTTCCCCCCTTCTCCCTCTCTCTCCCTCTCTTTCCCCCATTTTCCCTCTCTCTACCTCTCTTTCTCCCATTTTCCCTCTCTCTACCTCTCTTTCCCCCATTTTCCCTCTCTCTACCTCTCTTTCCCCCATTTTCCCTCTCTCTACCTCTCTTTCCCCCATTCTCCCTCTCTCTACCTCTCTTTCCCCCATTCTCCCTCTCTCTACCTCTCTTTCCCCCATTTTCCCTCTCTCTACCTCTCTTTCCCCCATTCTCCCTCTCTCTACCTCTCTTTCCCCCATTTTCCCTCTCTCTACCTCTCTTTCCCCCATTCTCCCTCTCTCTACCTCTCAATGCTCTCTTTCCCCCATTTTCCCTCTCTCTACCTCTCTTTCCCCCATTCTCCCTCTCTCTACCTCTCTTTCCCCCATTCTCCCTCTCTCTACCTCTCTTTCCCCCATTCTCCCTCTCTCTACCTCTCTTTCCCCCCTTCTCCCTCTCTCTACCTCTCTTTCCCCCATTTTCCCTCTCTCTACCTCTCTTTCCCCCATTCTCCCTCTCTCTACCTCTCTTTCCCCCATTTTCCCTCTCTCTACCTCTCTTTCCCCATTCTCCCTCTCTCTACCTCTCTTTCCCCCATTCTCCCTCTCTCTACCTCTCTTTCCCCCATTTTCCCTCTCTCTACCTCTCTTTCCCCCATTCTCCCTCTCTCTACCTCTCTTTCCCCCATTCTCCCTCTCTCTACCTCCATTGCCCCCCTTCTCCCTGTCTCTACCTCTCTTTCCCCCATTTTCCCTCTCTCTACCTCTCTTTCCCCCATTCTCCCTCTCTCTCCCTCTCTTTCCCCCTTTTCGCCCCTCTCTACCTCGCTTTTCCCCTTCTCCTCCCTCTCTTCCTCCCTTTCCCCCCTTCTCCCTCTCTAACCTCTCTTTCCCCATTCTCCCTCTCTCTACCTCTCTTTCCCCCATTTCCCCTCTCTCTAATTCCCATTTTCCTCTCTTCCCCCATTTTCCCTCTCTACCTTTTTCCCCATTCTCCCTCTCTCCTCTCTTTCTCCCATTTTCCCTCTCTCTACCTCTCTTTCCCCCATTTCCTCTCTCTCCTCTCTTTCCCCCCCCATTCTCCCTCTCTCTACCTCTCTTTCCCCATCTTTCCCCCTCTCTACCTCTCTTTCCCCCATTTTCCCTCTCTCTACCTCTCTTTCCCCCATTCTCCCTCTCTCTACCTCTCTTTCCCCCATTCTCCCTCTCTCTACCTCTCTTTCCCCCATTCTCCCTCTCTCTACCTCTCTTTCCCCCATTCTCCCTCTCTCTACCTCTCTTTCCCCCATTCTCCCTCTCTCTACCTCTCTTTCCCCCATTTTCCCTCTCTCTACCTCTCTTTCCCCCATTTTCCCTCTCTCTACCTCTCTTTCCCCCATTTTCCCTCTCTCTACCTCTCTTTCCCCCCCAGTCTCCCTCATTCTCTCCCTCTCTTTCCCCCATTCTCTCCCTCTCCTTTCGATATTAGAAATAATTTTCAACTTCTAAAGAGTGAGCAAAAAGACATAGCATGGCAGGTCAAAGGAGTGTTTGAAAAGCATATGCTAAGTTAAGAGTACATCAGAAAAAGTTTGCCACATGGATACTTTTATCCATGTGGCATAACATTCAACCCATTTATCCCCTCACCCCCCCCCTCACCCTCCCATGGAGAAAAAGAAGGAAAGGAAGAAAACATCCGAGTTTTTCCTCGACTCAAAGAGAGAACTGTTTAAGCAAAACATTCCGGGATCCCGCCTCTTTATTACCATGTCGCCGTCCTTAATTACCTGTTTACCGAGTCTGCAATCGCCTTGTAGAGTCCTCACCTACCTTGCAACTTTCTCAATTTCCTTGATGTGTAATCCATATATTCGCTGTTGTATTTGTATCGCCATTAATTAGTTCGCCGTTAAGTCCCTGCAAAGACCGCATTGAACTTACTTTGAAGTTCATGACCGCCTTGCAGAATCCTTAATTTCTTTGTGCTCGGATTCTGTTCCCTTGTTCTGTCCTTCCGTCTTCTTGGCCTTGTACTTCATTTCCTCCTTTTAGTCCTTAATCACCGGTGAAAAGTCTTTCATTGTCTTGTTATAGAATCCCCTTCTGTTCTAACTCTTTCTCCCCCTTTTTTTCTCTCTCGTCTGTGTCATCTTTTTCTTACACACTTTCTCTTCCGCCTTGCTTTCTTTATTTCCTCTTGTCCCTTCCTTCTCTGTCCTTCCATTCCATACCATACCATATCATACTATACCATACCATTCACCTTCCCTTTCCCTTTTCCTTTTCCCTTTCCTATCCATTGCTATTTTTTACCCTATTCCTTTCCTTTCCACTTCCATCTCCCCTTTCTCATCCCTTGCCTCCCCTTTCCCCTTCCCTCTTCGTTTTCTTTCCTTTCCACTTTCATTTTGATTTTCTTTATTTTCTTATTGCTTCTATCTTCTCTATTTCCCTTTCCTTTCCCTTTTCCTTTTCCCTTCCTCTTCCATTTTCCTTTTGTTATCCCATCTTCTCCCATCTTTCCTCTCTATTTCCCTTTCCCCTTTCTTTCCATTCTGACTATTCGCTGTCCTCCCATCTCTCCTTCCCTCCTATATTCCTCTCTCCTTCCCCACTCAAAATGCACCTTTATCTACTACCCCCGCCCCCAACATACACACTGTTTCCATGCGCGTCTTGTCACTTGCAGGGTGAACGTCTCTCAAGTTTACATACATTATCTTCGGCGAGTAAACACACGCAGGGAGCAAGCAGAGTGTGAGAGAGAGAGGAAATAGAGACAAAAAAACAGCAGAATGACACCAAGCGGAATTGCTTAAGATAGACAGAGAGACAGAGACCGAAAGAAAGAATGGAAGTAAAATATAATTAAACGAAGCCATTCTTTACTCTAAACAGCTCCATTTGCTACAATCTATGTCTTTCAAATATTAACATATCTATAAAATCAATCACCATTATGCCCCCCCCAAAAAAAAAAAAAAAAAAAAAAAAAAAATGGCTGGAATATATGTCTAGCACACAAACTTTCTTTTTTTTTCTTTCAGATACAACTCCAGTCGCGAAAAGGAGTAACTTCCAAAAGCTGAAAGAAGACCGTCGAAAAGCTGGGGAAAAAATCCCAACTTTTCACAGCCACTAAAACTTTATCAATATCTCAAGAAAGTAATAGTGGCAAGATTAAAACTTGGGGACACTGCTGTAGGATACATGTGGCAGAGACTCTACACTAGTTTTAGAATTACTAAAGGAAAAGTGTCCCTAAAGTGCAGGATGCCGAGGAGGGGGGAAGGGGTAGGGCAAGGAGGATGGAAAAGGAATGCAAAGGAGAAGAGGAAAGGAAAGTTACCTTGGATGGCATGGGGACAGCGCCGGGCAAATTAGATGATGCACAGGAGGGGGTGGAGAGGGCCGGCAACAACTTTAGCGCAATCGACTAAAACGATATGTTAATAGGGGATGATATTTATATATATATATTTTTACTCATCTCGTTGCTGACGCCGTCATCGTCGCCTTTGTTACATCTTTATCTTTTAATTCTTCTTCTTCCTTCATGTAACTCCACCACATCCCCTCCTCTCCCTTCTCGGTCATCCTCGTCCTCCTCCTCGCCGTCTTTGTCTTCATCTTCTCCCTTATCCTCTACATCTTTATCATCATCATCATTGCTAACAATATCCACCCTACTCATATTCTACTTCCCTGTCCTCCTCCTCATCACCACCCTCCCATTACCCCCTCCCCCACCGCGCGCCCACTCCCCACGCCACCCCACTAACGCACGACCTAGGGGAGTCACAATCTAGGACCCCGAGCTGTGTCATCCCTTCGGCGAACGGCTCACACACGAGATTCTCGTATCACATGACCGACAACATCCGGGTATTCGATCGCGGAGCCGGGGACACACCCGAGATGGCACAACTGGGGATCACATTATCAGCATAGATCAGCTTATCATAGCACAACACAGCAGCATAGTTCTGTCGTCCATGAATGAGAGTGGGTGACGGGGAGGACATCATC
>NW_028234408.1:25363840-25366340 GCF_977035675.1 Penaeus japonicus
AAGGAAAATGGACTCAGAGAGAGGGAAAGGAAGAGGAAAATAGGAAGAGAAAGAAAAAGAGCGTTGATGGGAAAAATAGACAATGGGAGTAGGTGTGGGAGTGAGGGAAATGAGTGAGTGAGTGAGAGATAGATAAAAGAGAGAGAGAGAGAGAGAGAGAGAGAGAGAGAGAGAGAGAGAGAGAGAGAGAGAGAGAGAGAGAGAGAGAGAGAGAGAGTGAATGATTGAGAGAGAGAAAAAAAGTGAAATGAGTGAGTGAGTGAGAGAATGTGTGAAATGAGTGAGAAAGTGAGAGAGTGAGTAGGTGAGAGACTGAGTTAGTGAGAGTGAGAATAGGGAGTGTGGAACAAAGAAAGAGAAAGAGAGGGGGAGTCCCACTTCTAAAGTGAAAACATTGAATGTACTTATGACTGTATTCTTTACCAAAGAGCTGGACATCACTGTCTGCGGGGGTAAATGTTTGCCATTTTTTCACTTTGTGATTAATAAGAAAAAGAGTGCATATATATAGGTGCACGTTAAGTGTTTCAGAACAACGTACGCTATTTTTTTACAGGGTTGAGTTATATAAATATGACTAGATGCATGGGTATCTGGCCATTTGGTGCAGGGAAGGGATTAAGTGACTGTCTGTTGCTATCTTTGGCAACGGAGAAACTTGCACTGATGCACAGCGCATCATCATCACCACCATCCATCACATTAGTACTAATATCAACACTGTAAGAATTACCATCACAGTAACTTTTACTATCCTCATTTATGTAGTGGTGGTATTTAAACCTTCGTGAACATCATTATCTCATTATATTTATCAAGAATATTAATACCCTATCAACAAGAAATAGAAACATTATCAGTAACTTCCATAACAATGGTAACTATAAGAGTGGATCCTCCCTTTCTCCCATTGCATCTTCTGTCTTTTTCGTTGCATCATTCTCCCACTTTTCCTCAATCACCTACTCCTTCCATCCCACCTTTTTTTTCTTTCTTTCTCCCTTCCTTCCTCTTTCCTTCCCCTTTTCTTCGCACTTTCCTCGTCCCTCCCTCCTTTCCTTTTCTTCCCCCCTTTTCCTCTCTCTCTCCCCTTTCCCTCTCCCTTCCCCCTTTCCTCCTCCCTCTCCCTTTCCTCTTCCTCCTGTCTCCCTCTTCCCTCCATGTCTCCTCCCCCTCTCTCCCTCCCTGCTTCCACCCCCTCTCTCTCACTCCCTCTGCGGACAGCTGCAGCCTTCGGAGAGGAAAGAATGTTGCTGTGTGTGCCTGTGTGTACATTTTCTGGGTAGCTCTGGCACCCTGTCCCCCGCGTTCACTTAACACTCCACATTCTGCGCATTATTCTCTGTCTTAGGGATTACCGCCAACACCTTGATGCCAGGAACAGAATTTAATAAGTAAAGCTGAGAATTTTAGCCGGGCGATTGATGTAACGCGAAAATAAACAAATGCATAACTGCCATCTACAACGACTGCAAAAAATAATGAAACAGTGAGAATTAATAAAAAGAATAAAAAATGGAGTGCAAGTTAGATAGCAAGGAACTCTAGGCAAAGCGCCGAACCGAAAATGACACGAAGTTAAACGCAAAGACAATCAGAATCAGCGTGACAAAGCCCCTTGACCGGACTAACAAAGGCGAGAGGGCCGCGCCGTCGGGCAGTGGAGGCACGAAGGGAAACTCAGGCTTGAACCCAAAGTGGTTCCCAGGGTTCTCGAACTCTCTCCCTACGCTCAGAACTCACTCAGAACTTTGTTTCAAAGCAAGATTATGAGTAGATGTTTGGGGTAGATGAGGATAGGTTAAGAGTAGGTTTCAGGGAAATAATGTGGTAAATATATTTTTTAGATTAAATATAAAATAATAATAGTAACAATAATAATAACAATAATAATAGTAATAATAATAATAACAACAACAATAATCAAAATAATGATGATTGTAATAATGACAAAAAAAAAATAATAAGCATAATAATGATGATTGTAATAATGGCAAAAAACAATATTAATAAGCATAATAATGATGATTGTAATAATGACAAATAACAATAGTAATAATCAAAATAACTATAACAATAATAACAATAATGATAATAACTGATGATGATGATGATGATGAGGAGGAGGAGGAGGAGGATAATGATAATGATGATAATAATAAGCATAATAAAAATAATAATGATAATAACAATAATAATAACAACTGTTAACGATAATGATGATGATGATCAGAACAACAATGATAATAATAGCTATAATAGTTGCAATCCTAAATCTCATCTTCCCGTTCGGCCACTAGGCGAAATGGGTGGGCACTGGGCAAGCTTCACAAGAAGAGACTGGCCGACTTCCTGCCTGCCTGGTTTTGAGGTAAATTAACGTATTTTGCCTATGAAAAGACTGCTTGAGGGGTCAGTTGGCATGCTGCTGGCTCCATTTCTATTTCAATAAACAGTCACTCAATCAATCAATTCATCTGTCTCTGTCTATCTCTCTCAA
>NW_028234408.1:25373840-25378840 GCF_977035675.1 Penaeus japonicus
TAAATTAAAAACTGAATAAACGTCGTAACCCCAGAGAATTGAGTTTAGTACGAAAGGATATATAATAATAAGAAAGGATAATGGTAAACAGCGTAAGATGGCGAGGAGAAATAAACTGGAGGAAAAACAAAAAGAAAATAGGATGGGGACAAGGTTACACCGTAAAAAGAAGAAGCAATCAACGAGAGAAAAGAATCTCCATCGACGTTAAATGACCATTTCCTCTGCGAACAACACCCATCGTGTCGCCCTGTCGTGCTGCCTACACCACGCACAGGATACGCTGAACAAGATGCAATGGGACGCCATGACGCTTCTACTGGGCAATGGACAGAGGACATTTTGAAGGGAAAGACATACAGGACATAAATCATTATGCATGTAAATGGGCGGGTGGATGAATTAAGAAAATTGATGGATGTACGGTTGGCTGGCTGGATGAGAGGGTATTTGGATTAGAGGATGTTAATTATGAATTAGACGTATATGGTAGCATCGACAAAAGGATGGTTGTACAGTCGGATGGTTGACTGAATATTTGAATAAGTGAATAAGTGGACGGAAGAACCACCCAATCAACAGATGGAAAGACATACAGGCGTATAGAAATATCATTTAATTTTAGATACACAGATAAACACCGACCGACAGTCTGGTACGGAGACAGGGGGCGGTGGACTAATTGAGTGACTGACTAAATGCACACAAGATGAAAGGGGACGCGAGAAACAAACATCCCCGAGCAGGCCCGCCGATGAGAGTGCTTTGGTCGCTGCAAGAACCGGTCCCCCGACAGGTTCCTGACCTAGCGAGCTGAAGGATAATTGGTCTGGACACAAGGGTGCGGAGGCTAGTTCCCTGTCTGCTCCGGTGCCCTACAAGGCCTGGCCTGCGATCGAGCGTCAAGGACAACTCCTCCTCCGGGAGTAGGCGGTAAAGGTAGGTCATCGCACGCGCGCTTTCACAACAAGTTCATAATATCTTAAATCATTTGCTTCCATTATTAGATATGGAAAATACTAAATCAACAATTCAATCACTCACGAAAAAAGTCAATTATGTCAGGGTCAAATGGATCAAACTGGCTGCTCAGAGACTATCTATGCTAGTAGACGTTATGCTTACCTTCCACTGTACCCACAGACCTCCGTTTACAATACTGACCTGGAAAGAAAAATGCAATGCATAAGCAAACATACTATGAGTTTTATATTGCAAGATTTATTCTTTATAATTTTAAGAATGCATCATGCGAAATGTGCATCCACAAGAGAAAATGTATTAAAACCAAGAATTAATTAACACTAAAGGTAATCATGAGTCCTCTTTATTTTCCCTGCATTAGATATCATCATAAACAGAGATTATAAAAAAAAAAATAATAATAACGTAAAATGTGAAATACCACACAGCACCAGTACAAATTCTTGAGTCTGTCCCAAACAGAATAAAGAAAATCGCATTTTCTGCCTACTCGTAGAAAATGTGAGCTATTCCAGGGGAAACTTCTGAGACCAGAAAAAACACTGCGTCACATCGTAGTTAAACGGTTACCCTGAGCTTAATAACTAATAAATATAATGGAAACACACGTAGAGCATACAGTTAGGTATTGTAGAACTTGAAAAAGCTTAGTATAAATGCTAAACATCATATTTGACTGCAGCGCTTTTGTGGAGATTTTGTACAAAGACAAGACCTTACCCCAAAGTTTACCATACATACAAGTGAAATGTAAAGAAGAATCAATACTGTATTTTCTTTATAAATCTAGACTTCCAATTATTACTCATAAGAGAAAGATGTATACGGTTTGACCCGCAAACTTTACTCTAAAAGATCCAAATCATGTCTGTCTTGAGTTAAAGCATTGCTTGATAAAGGCGTTGTTTAACAGTGACACTGCCTGAATATGATAAATAATAATGATTGTTATCATGACCATCAAAATAATGTTGACGTCCCTGTCCATACTCCTGGTTACAATAACAATAATAATAATCGTAACAACTATTACAATTACTAATATTATTCTGATCATTATTATCTTCATTGCTATCATTATCGCTATTACTATTAGCATCATTATCATTATCATTATTATCATCATAACTATCATTTTTTTATCATTATTATTACTATTATTATCACTATCATCCATTATACTTACCATTAACATTAACATAATTATCATCATCATTACTATTATCAATATCATCAGTATCAATATCATAATCATTATGATCATTATCACCATCATCATCACAATTATTATTTTCATTATAATCATCATCAATTTTATGATCATTATCATTAATACTATGTTATTATCATTATTATTACTTTTATCATAATTACCATTATTATTGCTATTAATATCAGTATTAGTATTATCATTATCATCACTGTTATTATCATCACCACAATTGCTATTATCTTTATAATTATTTCTATCATCATCATTATTACTACTATCATTATTACCATTCTTAATATCATTATAATTTTCATATCATCTATACCATGATCATTATTATTATTATCATTATCATTAATAGTATGATTATTATCATTACTATTAGCCTTGCTATCGTCATTATTAGTATTATTATCAGTGTCATTACTATCATTATCAGTGTCATTACTATCATTATCATTAACATTATCATTATTGTTGTAACTGTTATCATTATTATTAAATCAATACACTATAATATGGTGATAACAATGACGATAGCAACAATAATAATAATAAAACAATAATAATAATAATAATAATAATAATAGTAATAATAACAATAATTATAGCAACAACAATACCACAAGTAATTATAATGATAATGGTGATGATGATAATAGTGTTTATAATAACAATAAGAATGATTATGATGATGATGATGATATTAATAATAATAGCAATGACAATAATAATGATAACAACAACAACAATAATAATAATAATAATAATAATAATAATGAAAAGGATAATAATGATGATGATAATAACAATAATAATAATACCAACAACAAAAACAACAACGATGATGACGATAACTACAATAATAAAACAACAACATTAATAATGATATCAATAATGAACTAGATCCACAAATCATAAGATCAATAGAGAGTAAACACATGATACAAATGTAAACGCCCGAATGAACGAGCCAGCTGACTGAACTAAATGCGCAAACAAGCGACAGATCAGTACATTAATTAATCACTGTTGGGGATAATCAAACGTTCGTTATGCAGGCAATAAACACCCGGGCTGTAACGTAATGAAGCCGTCGGGCGCGAGGGCCAATATGTCAACCAATCAGCAGCGGCGCCAGTCGGAGTTTGTATGACGGCCAATTGGTTCGGTTGGAGGATCGGTTGGTGGATTGATTGCATGGTTGGTCTAGATCTCTACCACACAACTACACAAAAACTATTGGAGGAAGTTCAGGGAAACATAGACAAATAAGTGCCTGTGTAGTGACGTCTGTTTTGTGGTGATTTTCAGATGCAGTCTAGTCGTGACAGTAGTAAGAGAAGTTAGTAGCAAGAAAAAAATAATAGTAGCAGCAGTAATGGTTGTAGTCAAGTCCTACCGTTACTATTCTTTAAATCTGCTCCAAGATCACGCCTTCTTCCAAAACTAATAAGCTGATTGCCGTCGTCGTCGTCGTCGTCATCATCATCATCATCATCATCATCATCATCATCATCATCATCATCATCATCATCATCATCATCATCATCATCATCATCATCATCACCACCACCGTCATTATCATTAAAAACAAACAAAATACGACAGATCAAGGTGCGTAAGTACAACAAACAGCCGCAAGGGCTGCAAGGCGAGACCTCAGTTAAAAGAGCAGATGGTTTATCGACTGTCGGCGACCCTCTCCTTCCTCCGACGGCGAACCGAACTGTCTTGCGGACGGCGGACGGTGGACGGCATGCGGACGAAACAGAAAGCACACTGCTGTCGTAGTAGCTATCGCGGTCTGCGGTCTACCAACATTCCCACAATGCCAGTATCCCAAATGCGGCATTCGTTCCCTTCAGCAACCGTCGCGGTCTTGTTATCGGTGAAAGGCGGGTGGGGTCGGAATTGGGAGGGAAGTGAAGGCTGAATCAGAAAATGGGAGTAAAGGGAGAGGGGGTAGAAAATAACAGATGAGGACACCAAGAAACAAAGATAATAGCAGAAAAACACATCGAAGAGCTAGTAAGATAGGTAAGAAAAGAGGACGATATCCGGAGAAAAGGCAAAATGGGAGAGGGACGAACGACCGAAAAAGTACAAGCCAAGAATCAAGCGAATCCGATTTAAATTAAGAATGCATAGCTTTGTTAACGTCCCGGGAAGAAAACCTGAGAACCTAAGGAAAAAATATGCTCTGGTAACTTGCACATATAAATCATTTTACTCTCACGGGCTGTTTCTTCCGCCCACCCAAGCGAAATTATTACATTAATTCTTCAAAATATGGATATTCAAATGGGCGAACGAAAGAAGTCCTCTACAGAAAAAATATACACACGACAACCCCCTAAAAAAGTTTAATATTCAAAGAATATTACCTTTTTTAAAGGACAAGAAATAACATGAAGGACAGAGCATGTGATACCGGTACTTGTAAAATCGCTATGCACGTAAGTCTATACGGTGTTCACTTATTCGTATCTCTCTCTTCTCATTGAAATCTCTTTCCCTTTCCTCCCTCTCGTCCTCCCCTCATCACCCACCCCTCCCTCTACCCCTCTCCCCATATGCACACTAACCTCATAATACCGTATGCGAGTCACGGCCCGTCGTGCGAGCAGTACATGGGTTCATCATATCCAGGAAGTTGTTAATTTGCATACAGAGACGACGCGCCTTTGAAAGGCGGGAAGCATAGGCTAAGGTTGAGTGTCTCCCCGCAAGACGGTACGTTTTCTCACGACTTGAGTGCGGGGGAAGAAGGGTAGACATCGACACCTATTGATTACACCGA
>NW_028234408.1:25383840-25386340 GCF_977035675.1 Penaeus japonicus
CGAAAACAAATCGCCTTCATAAAAGTGAAACAAAATCGAGCAATACAATAACGTTACAATGACATACTACCCTAATCCCGCTCACTCTTCTCATGCACGAGAAGGTAGAAGGAAGAGGAACGTTGTGAAAGGCAGTGCGGTGGATTGAACCAATCACAACGCCATAGAGGATGTTGGGTGGACAATCACGGGTTTGAAGAGAGAAATAGAGAGAGAGATACGATGGATTATGAGAGAGAAAGAGAGAGAGAGAGAGAGAGAGAGAGAGAGAGAGAGAGAGAGAGAGAGAGAGAGAGAGAGAGAGAGTCTGGCAGATACAAGTACACAACAGAAAAAAAAATCTCGCAGGAACCCAATGGACGCACATATCCAAATCCAGTGACAGCGCCGGACTGTATTAATGAAATCTACAAGACAGTGACTGACAGGGATGCATCCTCTCCCCCTTTCCACTCTACATCCCCGCATTCTTTCCTATTCAGCAGTAACAATTTATCTTTCTATTTCCTTGTTGCTTTCGTTTTTTTTTCTATCCTTTCATATCTCTCTCTCTCTCTCTCTCTCTCTCTCTCTCTCTCTCTCTCTCTCTCTCTCTCTCTCTCTCTCTCTCTCTCTCTCCCTCTCCCTCCTTCTCTCCTTCTACATACTTTCCTCTTCGGCCCTCTTTTTACCTTTCCCTCTTATTAAGTATTTCCTTTTCTTACTCAATCCATACACACTCTTGTCCTACCTTACCCAACCTAATCAATTCCTTTTCGCCCTTCCTCCCTTTCTGTTCGGCAAAACCCTCCATCCGAATATTCCCCTTTCCTCTTCCGTCCCCCCCCCCTCCAATCCCTCCTTCTCGGCTCGTACACTCCCCCACCCCAATCCTTCTTCTTTGCCCTTGGTCCCTCCCTCTCAACCTGCCCTCCCCTCCCAATGCCAATCTTTCCTCCTTGCCCCTCGTCCCTCTCCGCCCCAGCCCTTCCCCTCGTCCTTCCTCCCCTCCCGCCCTCGCAAGACACACCAATCCAGCTAAATTATCGCCCCTGCACACAAGGCTGATGGAAGACGCCACACAAATGGGTATTGATCACCAATCATCAGTCTTCGTTGGTGAATGTTGTTTTAGGGGATGTGTTATGGGCGCGTGGGGTCACCAGGGAAACTACAGTGTAAATAAAGTTTCCGTTGAGAGGATCAATACATCCATAATAATCTCTGATTGAAAGAGCTTGGGATTTAGGCTATCGTTGCTTGTTACTAAATTCTTTAATAAAAGCGCGTTTTTAAAGGTAATTATCATATTTTCAATTTTGAAACTGAATTAACGTTGGAAAGTCATTTTGTCCTATGAGTTTTGTCCCATGTCTATGCTTTAACAACATATATGAATACATGGATACACACACACACACACACACACACACACACACACACACACACACACATAGCAGACATAAATCACAAATCATAAGCATAGAGATTAGAACAAATCATGACACACAAATACAAATGGAAAGGCTGCCAAAATCTAGATAGATAATTTACAATTAATTTATTCTAAATACTGCAACAAATTTACAATTCCGTAAATTTCATTCGAGGGGACAGTGTCCTAATAATTCCCTTGTATAAATACATCCAAACTCCAACACTGTTTGCATACAATTTCATAAATTTCCAGTGATGGTACAGAATGTAAAATGTTTGGTGACATCCAGCTCTCCCGCGATGATGAATTTATCAACATTAAATCAACTTCCCCTAAAAAGGACACACATCATCGCCCCATGACAATCTGACTACGGAAAACCTTAACGGATGGGTGGCACCATCTGTCATTCGCCGCCGTTTCAGCCTTGTTCCCAGAAAGAGTATTGTGCCACAAAACCTTGCTGGCTCTCTTATGAAAATGTATGCGAAAGCCCCGTCTGACTTGAAATGCGTCGCTGAATATCTCGAAACCGCTCCAATTGGGACGGAGACGTCTCATGTCGCTGTGAAAGAGTTAACTTCTATCGAATGGTGACCTAAGTTAACTGGTTCGGTCATATCTATGTCATTTTTACTTGATTCTTCTTGGGTGTCTGGCGAGGAAATGTGACAGAAATACGGACAGGGAAAGAAAGGAACGATTTGAGCGGGAAGAAAAAGACAGAAGAGAGGGATAATATGTGTGTGTGAGAGAGTTAGAGACTGGCTGTCACACAAGGAAGAGGTCATGTGGGTTCCTCATCACCTAGACCGGAAGGAACAAATCATCTGTCAGAACAATAGTCTCTGTGACGATCATAAGCCTCAGTCACCTTCAACGGTCTGCCTGGGTAATTTTCTCTCTCTCTCTCTCTCTCTCTCTCTCTCTCTCTCTCTCTCTCTCTCTCTCTCTCTCTCTCTCTCTCTCTCTCTCTCTCTCTCTTTCTCTCGCTCTCTCTCTCCCTCCTTGTTTTTTTCCCCTTTTCTCCCCCCTTCTCTTTCTCATTCCCATATCCTTATCCTTTCTTTTTCTTTTCCCCTT
>NW_028234408.1:25421340-25423840 GCF_977035675.1 Penaeus japonicus
GGAACGTGAAGGAGGAAATGGTCGTCGCATCCCTTAATTTACCGCCACCATGTTGCTGCGAGACGAGGAAACTGAAGCACGAGGTCATGCTCTTATGAAGCACCTTTATATGGGCTTTTCTGCGTCATTACCCTGATGCATCCTCGGGTCTCAAGCCAGGGGAGGAGGTAAAGGGAATAGGGGGTTGGTGGTAAGATGGGAGGAGGGAGGGAGGGAGGGAGGGAGGGAGGGAGGGAGGGAGGGAGGGAGAGGGAGAGGGAGAGAGGGAGGGAGAGAGGAGAGAGGAGAGAGGAGAGAGGAGAGAGAAGAGAGAGAGGAGAGAGAGAGAGAGAGAGAGAGAGAGAGAGAGAGAGAGAGAGAGAGAGAGAGAGAGAGAGAGAGAGAGAGAGAGAGAGAGAGAGAGAGAGAGAGAGAGAGAGAGAACAAAGGCAAACATAGAATCCAAAACATACAGTTAATGTGACAAAGACAATGCAACTGAAAAACAAAAAGGAAAAATAATGCGCCACAAAATATGGAGAGAGTGACACAATGCGACAGACACACAAACGCAAAAAATATGCAATGCCAGACGAACCCAGAGAAGCCGCGCCGCTGTCTCCCAGTGAGAGTTAAGTTTTAAAGTAATCGGAAAGAAAGACTCCTCAGACGTCGACTGTTATGCTTAAACAGTGGAGGAAGAATATTAACTTTAGTTACCTACATTTGTTGAAACAGAAACCGATGTCAGGACAAAGGCAGAGCTGAAGAAGGAAGCCACCAGCGAACACGAGCCGAAACAGTCGCCCTAAACTCGACAACGCGTATTAACATGATTAACTTCCACGCCAACAAAAAGAACATAACAATTGTAATAATAACAATAATTCAATACGCACCGCCGGCCACGTGGGAACATTCGTCACAGCGCTCCATAAATATACAGACACACGTATACATTCGGAGCCATCAAGCCAGGTCGCGGCTAATCTCCCTGAGTGGCCGCGAGAGCACGATGGCGGTGGGGGAGGGAGGGAAAGGGAAGGCGGAGGGAGGGAAGGAGGGAGAAGGAGGGGGGAGAGAGGGAGGGAGGGAGGGAGGGAGGGAGGGAGGGAGGGAGGGAAGGAGGGAGGGAAGAGAAGTAGAGGGAAGGGGGAAGGAGAGAGAGAGAGAGAGAGAGAGAGAGAGAGAGAGAGATAGAGAGAGAGATAGAGAGAGAGAGAGAGAGAGAGAGAGAATAAAAGAGAGAGAAAGAGACAACTAGCATACAGCGAACACACAAATAAACCACCAGAGAAATATAGTGAACTAATCTTAAGAACATCAGCCTCGGTTCCGACCGCACTCACCCCCATCTTCATCAGTGGCATATTCGTGGCACTCTGGAGACCGATTGGACCCAGACCATCGAGCCACGTGGCCAAATGGCACCCATCTGAAGTTGTTCTATGGGATACAGATTAATATTCTCGTTTCATGATGAAATGCTATCCGTAATACCGACAAGTCCTAACAATGTCATTACCATCGTAATGATAAGAATATAGTTGATACAAAAACAATAAAACAGTATAACAATAACAGTCATAACAAGAATAGGAGAGAAAGAAAAAGAGGGAAAGAGAGAGAGAGAGAAGAGGCAGGGGGAGTACGTGGGTCATTGTAGTTGTCTTGCTATGGCTCAATATAGGTGTAATTGTGGGCCAGGCTTTGGGCCATTCTAGGTTACCCTTCTCGTCGACCGATAAATTATATTCAGTCCACACTCATATTGCATGCTTGTGCATCCAATCTATTTTCTTAAGCTTTGTGTAACACAGTGCGTTCTGGAATGAATATATTCCATACGGGTGCCGGTTTTGGATTTTTTTTTGGGGGGGGGCTCAGCTTCTTTTATTCTCGAGGATGATAGCTCGTGCAACTGCGACTGCGGAAGGCTTATTTTGAGAAATGTAAATACTAGAAATGAAAACTGTAAATTTCAAAAATTCAGTATATATTATTTCGATACAGGTATTCTGCGAAGAACTAGGGTAAAGCGTCCGCTGCAAATGCATGGCAGAGGCGTAAAGCCGCAGCCAACCTCACTGCCTGCGGTAAGGGAAACGTATCGTCCATCAGCCGTTTATATTCAGGCGACCTCCATTCCGGAAGCGATAAAAGCCAGCCTCCCGAGTGAGGTCTCCGGGATGACCTAGAGCCCCCAGCGCCTGCGGAACCTGGACAGCGATAAATTAATTAATCACATATCCATCCCCCCCCCTCCTTCCACCACCCGCCCACTGCTTCTGTGAGCCTTTCTCTCTCATCTCGCATGATTTGAGATATTTCTCCTTTCTTTTCTTCTCATCTGACTGTTGCGATCATAGTAATAACTCCATTGACAGTATTGATATATATATATATATATATATATATATATATATATATATATATATATATATATATATATTTATATTCAATCAAAATCAACAAACACAGATGTAATGAAACACAGCCACATTGAGAAAGGAAGCAATAA
>NW_028234408.1:25431340-25433840 GCF_977035675.1 Penaeus japonicus
GCATTCATTTTTCTCTTGTCATATGGCCTCATGAAACCTTACATATATAAATACACTGATTAAATAATGTATAAAAATAAATAAATATATTAACTAACTACCCCCCTTTAACTAAGCTCCCTACTTTCCTCTCTCTTCTCTCTCTTCTCTCTCTCTTCCCGGTCTCTCTCTCTCTTCTCTCCTTTTTCCGACCTCTCTTTCTCTCTCTCTCCTCCCCTCTCTCTCCACTCTCCGTCCTCTTCCCCCTCATCCCCCCACCTCCTCGTCCCCCGTCTCATCTCTCCCCCTCTTCCCCCCCACCCCCCCCCCCGCTCTTCTCCCTCCTCCTCTCTCCGCTTCCCTCTCTCTCCTCCTCCTCCCCCACTCTCCCCGTCTCTCCTCCCTCCTCCTCTCACCCCCCGTCTCGTCTCCCTCCCCTCTAATCCTCCTTTCCCATTCTTCCTCACAGCCCCATTATTCTCTCCCTCCCTCGCACTCTCCTCACTCTCATTCCTCCCCTCCTCGCGCCTCTCTCTCCTCCCCCACCCCCGCCTCCATCTCTCTCCTCTCTCTCTGGCTCACTCCGTCCACCACTCACCTCTCCTCTCCTCATCTCTCTTCTCTCTCCTCGTCTCTTCTCTCTCCCTCTCTCCTTTTCCTTTTTTCCTTTCCTTCCCTCCTTCTCTTTCTCCTCCCTCCCTTCGTGGTCTCAATTTCCGTCCTCTTCCTCTCTTTTTCGCCCGTCTTTTCCTCCTCCCTTCACTCCTTCCTTTTTGTTCCTTCCTCCTCCCTTTTCGTCCCCTTTCCTCCCTTCTCTCCTCCCTCTCGTCCTCCCACCCTCTCCCCCTCCCCCGCCCCTTCCCTTTTGCCCTCCCCCCCTCCTTCCCCCGATCCCTTTCCTTTTCCCTCCCTTTCTTTCCTTTCCTCCCCCTTTTTTCCCTCCCGATCCCCCTCTCCCTCCTTTCCCTCCCTTCACCCTCCATTCCTCCCTTTTGCACCTCCTCCCCCTTTTTTCCTTTGCTTCCCCCCTTCCTCCCTCCCTTCCTCCCCTCCCCCTTCCCTCCCCCCTTTCTCCCCCTTCCCTTCTTCTCCCTCCTTCCTTCCTTGCCATCCTTCCTTCCTCCCCATTCTCCCCTTTCACACTTTCCCCTTTCTGCCCCCCCCCCCCCCTCCCCCCCCTTTTTTCCTTCTCCTCCTTCTCCTTCTCGTCGTGTCTTCGCCTCCTTCTTTCTCTCCTTTTCCCTCCTCTCCTTCTTATCTTCTTCTTCTGCTTCTGTCTTCCTCTTTCTCTTCTTCTTTTCTCTCCTTCTCCTTTTTTCTCCTCCCTTTTTTTCTTCTTCGTCTCCTTGTTCTTTTTCTTCTTCTTCTTTTCTACTTCTTCTTTCTCCTTCTAACTCTCGTCTCCTATATCTTCTTCTCTCTTCTCTTTTTTCTTCTTCTTCTTTTTCTTCTTCTTAATATCATTTCTTTCCTTTTCTCCTTCATCTTTCTTCTTCTTTTTTCTTTTCTACACCTAATTTCTTAGTCCGTCTTTCCCTTATTCTTTTCATCTCTTCTTTTTTTCTCCTTTTCTTATCTCGCTTCTTCTTTCCTTCCCTTTCCTCTCTTTCCTTCTTCTTATCTCCTCCTTTTCTTCCTCCTTCCTTCCTCCTACCGCTCTAATTTTCTCATTCCGCGCTATCTTCTAATCTCTCTTTCTTCTTCTTCTATCTCCTTCTTCCTCTTCTATCTCCTTCCTCCTCCTCTATTTTCTTCTTCCTCTTCTATCTCTTTCTTCCTTTTCTATCTCCTTCTTCCTCTTCCATCTCCTTCCCTTTCTAGACCTACCGTCTACCTCCTTCTTCCGCTCGATCTGCCGTCCCCTTCGACCTCCTTCTTCTTCGTCCCTCGTCTAATCGCCTTCTGCCTCTTCGAAACTCCGCTCCTCTTCTATCTCCTTCCCTTTCTACGACTTTTCCCTTTCTTCCTAATTCCTAACCTCAGTCTTTCTGTCCTCTTCTAAATCTAACTCCTTCTTTCTTTTCCTCTTCTAATGATACCACCCTTCGACCATAAACCCTTCTACCTCCTTCTTCCCCTTCTATCTCCTTCTTCCTCTTCCATCTCCTTCTTCATCTTCTATTTCCTTCTTCCACTTCTATCTCATTCTCTATCTTCTATCTCTTTCTTCTATATCACTCTTCTTCTTTCCTTTTTCCCCCTTCTCCCTTCTTCCTCTTCTCTCTCCTTCCCCTTTCCCCTTTCTTCCTTTCTATCTCCTTTTCTGTATCCCTGTCTTTGTCTTTATCCTTGTCTCTGTCTCTATCCCTATCTCTGTCCCTGTCATTGTCCATGTATCTGTCCCTCTCACTGTCTCTGTCCCTGTCTCTGTCTCTGTCTCTGTCTTTCTCTCCCACTTGTCCCTGTCCCTGTCCCTTTTGTCTCTGTATCTGTGTCTCTGTCTCTGTCTGTCTCTATCCCTGTCTCTATATCTATCCCTGTCTCTGTCTCTGTCCCTGTCTCTGTCAATCTCCCTGTCCCT
>NW_028234408.1:25443840-25446340 GCF_977035675.1 Penaeus japonicus
AACTGATTCTAAATGTGCCTTGCGTCATGGCAAAACATCTGACACCCAAGGAACATGAATCGTAAAGCGTAGTCATTTTTTCACTTTAGTCGCAGGTGCAACCCACACTTCAAGGGTAAAAACGACGTTCCCCGTGCCAAAGCTCTACCACGAAGCCCACATAAACCGCCCAAAAAACGGTCCTTCCGAAAAGTGTAGGGCAATCGTGATGCATCTTTTGCTCCACTTCAAACCTCTGGCGTGATCAAATACTCCCCCTTAGTCTCCAATTCCATCCCAAGCACACGATCACAGGGATTCGTTCACTTAAGCCTGACCTACTCGATCGCACGAAATCCACACCATCCGTGTTCGTTGTACATAATTAAATGAACAACGAATCCCAAGCATGTTTGCGCATACGTGGTCTAAGCCATAAACCACAGGTATTCACGCCCTTTCCGCGCTTTTAATACTGCTCGCTCATCAATCCTTCAGTGTAATCCCGGTACTATCCTCAAGGAACCCTTCATGTCCGTGACCCCATCTTGACACCGAAATTCAAACGATCCACTTGCTGCCGAGGCGAGGGCGGGAATATCGCACAAAGGACAACATACGGTTGCGTGTATGTATGACGGATAGGTGTGGCAAGGGCGGAGATACAAGAGCAGGGGATGTTTGCATCCGTGTTCCTTAGAGGGAATGAAAGAGGGATGTGAGAGCGCTAAAGGGGAAGACATCTGGCTGTGATAAGGGTGGAGGCACGCGGGCGTGAGAGTCAGGGCGTGATTCGTTCCCAGCCGCTCTAACAGATTTCGTGTAGCTTGGAGGCCCTCCCGCAGCATGTGCAAGAGAGAGTATCATATCTTATTACGGGATATCATGAATCAAAACATAGTATCTCTTAGATTGTGGCATGTCGGCCACAGGTAACTCCTTTACTAATTCAACCGTACCGTACCGACACTTCCCCCCATTTGCTGTGGTAAAAAAAATAAAATTGAAAAAAACATACTGCACCGCATCTTTCTACTTCCCCTTCTCCGACAGACACACAAAATCAATTCATGAGGCATCGCTGAGATGAAGTCTTCTTCCTCTACTCATCACAAGCCCCTTCCTTACTCCCTCTCCCAGATCCTCCCGTGATACGAACAAAACATTTTCCCCTGCCACCCCACACCTACCACCATCCCATACAGTGCAAATCGCCGCAAAAACGAACCCCCCCCCCCCCCCGCCCGTCCCGACCTGCCCTTCTCGTTTTCCTCTCTCTGGGTGAAATATCACAGCGAGAAGGGAACACACAAAGTTTCTTGCAGCTTCAAAATGCAGGGGAGGAAAACAGGAAGGATTAAAAACAAATAAAGTTATAGAGGTAAATAACACTATCACTACCAATAATAGCATCACTAATAAGAGCGAAATATAAACAAGAACTGTATTAATAATAATGAATACTATTAATGATCAAGATAGTAATAACGACAGTAGTGACAATAATGTTAAATATGTTATTATTGATGATGATGATGATGATGATGATGATGATGATGATGATGATGATGATGATGATGATGATGACGATGACAATGACGATGATGACAATGACGATGACGGTGACAATGGCGTTGGCGATAAAAATAACGATGATGAAAACAATACTACTACAACTAATAATAACAACAATGATAACAACAACAATAATAATAATAACAATAATAACAATAATAATAATTATTATCATATGAAGAAAAAAGAGTGCCAACGCTAAAAATAATAATATATCAATAAAAGTAACAAACTTACAAATAAACAAACCGAAGGCAAAACACGCAATGCAAGACGGAGACGCCATCAACAGCGAAAAGGCCAAGAAGGGAACGGGACGAACGGGGTGGGGGAGGGGGGACGGGGAAGGGGGGGTTATGCCTTCCTAGGAGATTATGTAAATGAGTCGGAAGATAAGTCTATTAGAAGGGACGGGGACTAGGCTGGGGTGGGAGTGGAGGTGGAAAGAGAACTGGGTGACTGATATGACTGGTATCATAATGATGGTCATCATCAACACCATTCTCATCATCATCATAATAAAATATAATAACAATTGCAACAGCAAATTTAATAACACTATCAAGTACTCAAGTGATACATAGACACAGAGAATAGACGTTATACGGAGACCCCACTGATATGAATCCCATCTTGTGGTCAGGGACGCACGCACGCACGCACGCACGCACTATTCACTCACGTACATACGCTACATATTTTACTCACATATAATCACGGGTAGTCACTTACATTCTTTATTTTCTATTTCTCTGTCTTTTCAGGTGTGTCTTTTTGTCTCGTTGTTTGTAGGACTCCCTGTCTCTCTGTCCCTGCTCTGTCTGTGTCTGTTTGTTTGTCTGTCTGCCTGTCTGTCTGTCTACCCTGCTTGTCTGCCTGCCTGCCTGCCTGCCTGCCTGCCTGCCTGCCTGCCTGCCTGCCTGTCTCTCTCTCTCTCTCTCTCTCT
>NW_028234408.1:25453840-25456340 GCF_977035675.1 Penaeus japonicus
GACCACTAAAGGTAAGATGACTATGAGAAAAAATAACATATAGAGCAGAAAAAGGATGAAGATGAAGATGAAGATGATGATGATGATCATATTCATAATCATAATCATAATAACACAGGAATACATATGCCAGAACAGCACCAACCGTAATATCAAAGCGAAAAACAGGAAAAGAAGAAAAAAAAAAAACGAAATCAAAGCAGGCTAGCCGCAGGCCCTCTGCGAGCGCAGGTCCCGGGCACGGGCACCGGGACGTACCCTCACTCCGTCGGCCGCACGTGGACGAGAAGCGCCAATCGGGGCGGGGGAGAGGTCGGGGCCGGCGTCTCGCTCCTCACCAAAGCGCGGCAGATCAAAGGGTTTCCTCTAGTAGGTGGGGGATAGCGAGAGGGGAGGAGGGGAAGGTAGGAGGCGAAGAGAAGAAAGGGAGAGCGGGACAGAGAGAACGAAAGGGAAATGAGATGAGATGAGGAGAGGAAAGATAAGGAACTGAGAGGCGAGGAGAGGAAAGGAAGGAAAGAGAAGAGGAGGGAAGGAGAGTAAGGGAGGGGTGGGTAGAGAGAGAGAGATAGATAGAGAGAGATAGATAGAGAGAGAGAGAGAGAGAGAGAGAGAGAGAGAGAGAGAGAGAGAGAGAGAGAGAGAGAGAGAGAGAGAGAGAGAGAGAGAGAGAGAGAGAGAGAGAGAGAGAGAGAGAGAGAGAGAGGGAGAGAGAGAGAGTGTGTGTGTGTGTGTGTGTGTGTGTGTGTGTGTGTGTGTGTGTGTGTGTGTGTGTGTGAGTAAGTGAGTAAATGAGTGTGAGTGTGAGTGTGTGTGTGATCCTTAGAGAGACAGAGAGAGTGAGTGAGTGAGTGAGTGAGTGAGTGAGTGAGTGAGTGAGTGAGTGAGTGAGCGAGTGAGTAAGCGAGTGAGCGATTGAGCGAGTGAAAATGTGTTTTTAGATATACATACATTTCGGATTTAGGCGAGATCAGCACTATAACTTACCGCAAACCGCGAATAAATGCATGCATCAGTTTCGTCGCTAAGCCAACTTCAAGCAACACGAAACAAATATACGTAATCCCAACATGCACATTCTCAAGAGTGCATTTATTTTTCCTGGTGAGAAATTATGATAAAATAGAAAATACGGAAGGAAAGTGCGTAAACGTAGAAGATAAAAGCTCTCCTGCTTTTACATGTAAAACAAAGATGAAAAAAATTACACGAGAATAAGGAAGCGTCGAAAACAAACATAACAACAAGCGAATAAACCAAATAAAGCCACAGAAAAGTACTCCAAAAAACAAAAAGATACAATACAAGACAAAATAAAGAACAGTCGACTATGCCTTATACTCAGTACAGAAAAAAAGTATACAAAGAAATGAACGCATCTCTCCTCCCCGAAAAAAAACATAGACGAAACAAAATAAAGAGCAGCCGCCTATGTCCTCTTCAGTCGCACAATTTGCCCACAATAAGCCCCGCGCGACGCTCCCGTTACGCATTCCCCTCGCGAAAGATGAGCCCCAAATCACCTCCGCGGCCACACTTTCTTCCTGCGAAGGAAACCGACGGGAATAAATTGGCTCGCGGCCGTAGTGCAGACTCCAACAGATCAAGTTTATAACATGGCTACAGCGAAATATAAGGGTGGAGGAGGGGGAGGGGGAGGGGAAGTGGAAACTAGGAGGGACAGAGAGCACGGGGAGAGAGAGTCAGGATGGAGAGAGAAGGGGAAAGAAGACTGAAGGCGGCAGAGAAGGAGAGAGGATGGTAAGTAGAGAGAGAGAGAGAGAGAGAGAGAGAGAGAGAGAGAGAGAGAGAGAGAGAGAGAGAGAGAGAGAGAGAGAGAGAGAGAGAGAGAGAGAGAGAGAGAGAGAGAGAGGAGAGAGAAGAGAGGAGAGGGAGAGAGGAGAGGAGGGGGGGAGGGAGAGAGAGAGAGAGGAGAGAGGGGAGAGAGAGAGAGAGAGAGAGAGAGAGAGAGAGAGAGAGAGGGAGAGGAGAGAGAGAGAGAGAGAGAGAGAGAGAGAGAGAGGAGGAAGAGGAGAGAGAGAGAGAGAGAGGAGGAGGAGGAGAGAGAGAGAGAGAGGAGAGAGAGAGAGAGAGAGAGAGAGAGAGAGAGAGAGAGAGAGAGAGAGAGAGGAAGAGAGAGAAGGAGAGAGAGAGAGAGAGATAGAGAGAGGGAGAGAGAGAGAGAGAGAGAGAGAGAGAGAGAGAGAGAGAGAGAGAGAGAGAGAGAGAGAGAGAGAGAGAGAGAGAGAGAGAGGGGGGGGGGGCAGCAGAAAGAGTGAAAGCGACCGAGAGTACAGAGAGCAAAAGCTTCCACCAACATCTATCCAGTGGATAACATTTATCACCGAGTACAGGCCCGCCCAGCGGCCATGCGACAGAAACCGTCTTGAACAATTTATTTGCCAAATTTGGATTAATACACATCAACGCCTCTCCTTTCGTTCAATTTGCAAACATTCAATTACAATACATAATAGAAGTAAAGCTTCAAAATAACCCT
>NW_028234408.1:25468840-25476340 GCF_977035675.1 Penaeus japonicus
AGAGAGAGAGAGATAGAGAGAGAGCGTGTGTGTGTTTGTGATTTAGAGAGAGAGAGAGAGAGAGAGAGAGAGAGAGAGAGAGAGAGAGAGAGAGAGAGAGAGAGAGAGAGAGAGAGAGAGAGAGGGAGAGAGAGAGAGAGAGAGAGTGTGTGTGTGTGTGTGTGTGCGTGTGTGTGTGAGAGAGAGAGAAGTGAGAGAGAGTGAGAATGAGAGAGAGAAGGAAAGAGAGAGAGAGAGAGAGAGTGTGTTGGAGAGTGTGTGCGTGTGTGTGTGTGTGTGTGTGTGAGAGAGAGAGAGAGAAGAGAGAGAGAGAGAGGAGAGAGAGAGAGAGAGGAGAGAGAGAGAGGAGAGAGAGTGTGTGAGAGAGAGAGGGAGAGAGATGGAGAGAGAGAGTGAGAGTGAGTGAGAGATTGTGTGTGTGTGTGTGTGAGTGTGTGTGTGTGTGTTGTGTGTTTGTGTGTTGTGTGTGTGATGAGGAGAAGAGAGAGAGAGACAGAGAGAGAGAGAAGAGAGAGAGAGTAGGAGAGAGGAAGAGGAGTGGTCGAGAGTGCGGTGGGAGAGAACGGAGCGAGAGAGAGAAGAGAGAGAGTTGTGTGTTGGTGTGTGAGAGGAAGAGAGAGAGAGAGAGAGAGAGAGAGAGAAGAGAGAGGAGAGAGAGAGAGAGAGTTGGCAGAGAGAGAGAGGATGAGAGAGAAAGAGATGTAGAGAGAGAGGATTGAAGAGAGAGGGAGAGAGGAGAGTCGAGAGAGAGGACGAGAGAGAGGAGAGAGAGATGGCCGAGGCGAGAGAGGAGGAGGAGAGAGGAAGAGCGGAGAGAGAGTTTGTGAGAGTGTGGTGTGTGAGTGTGTGTGTGTGTGTGTGTGTGTGATTGTGTGTGTGTGTGTTGAGAGAGGAGAAAGGAACACGAGAGAGGAGAGACCGATTTTGTCTCTTTCCACCCTCTCCCCCCCCCCCCTCGAGCCAATCCCAAGACCAAGGCAACGTTGCCAAAGACGATCTAATCCTGCCAAAAAAAAGAGATCCTTGTCTCGAGCACTGCAAGTTCATCACTGCCACGTTGTTGCTCTTTGTCACAACGTTATTTCAATTCATTTGCTGATTGTTCCCTAATATCTGCTCATGGATTCTTTCAAAATTCAATGGATCTAGATGCCTTCTTTGTAAAGTAAAGGAGTGGGCGTGCAAAATCCATTCCTAAAAGGCACTTCTGCATTTCAAAAGGAGACGTATGAACGATAACCATTCGATATCGTGCTATGGTCAATGAACAAAGACTTTTAGTATTTATTTTGTCATTACAGCCGCCCTCCCTCCCTCCCTCCCTACCTCCCCACTCCCTCTTCCTCGCACACACTCACTCTTAATCTCACTCTTCCACCACTTCCCTCGGGGAATCATCTCGTCCCCTTCTCTGTCTGGGCTTCAGTCTCTTTCTCTCTCTGTCCGTCCTCTCTCCAGTCATGAAGCCAAACACTCCTGCGTCAGATCCCACTGGAAATATTAATTCCTTTATAATCGCTTACCTCGGAATCGACTTCCTGGACAGTTTCGCTGGCGCTGGTTAATCCATTTCTTATTCTTCCGTATCGATTTATGACAGAGATCAACAACCCTGACGTATCGGAATGATCAGATATACATGCATAGCCACATATGCAATGCAATTTACATACGCATAAAAGCGCGAAGACAAGGACACAAACTTTCTCCCTCTCTCTTATTTTCTTTTCTTTTATTCCCTTTCTTTTCTTCTCTCCTCTTCTCCTTCTGTCCCCTCTTTCTCACTAAGATTATTCGCATATTCAGTGATATCATCACTTTACAACAGCGTGACATCATCCTGTCCTGGAAATAAAACAGTTGCATCCCTCATCAAGAAATTATGTAACTTCTCCATAAATTATCTTATTTGTATGCACAATGCATGGCGTCATTTTTTAACTTGCTCGTGACGTCATGAATAAAATCAGGTGGGAATTAATTCTGCATCCTGTCAACAGCCCCCATTTTCTCCTCTATCTCTCGCATTCGAACGTAATGGATCACTTAACCGCGCTATCACCCTATCAAGCCAACCGTCTCCCGCATCCTCTTAACCGCCCCCCCCCCCCACCCCCGGCCCTGAATAGTGACCTCACTCGCCCTTGCCGAATCAGAGCACAGGCGCGCGAGGAGGCGAGGGAGACTGACATCTGGCATATGCCACTCACTGGCGCTAGATAACAAGCACAACTTTAGCTCAACCTGGCACTCAGAGGTCACTGCTCCATTAATTCGCGAGATCACGGCCGGCGAGAGACCTCCGAGGACGCCGTTGTTCACTGTCAAAGAGACAACTTGAGGCGCAAAATCACTTCCGGGAATCGAACAGATTGAGATCACTACTCGCGAGTCGTCCGGGGATTGAGACGAAACCGAGGCCAACATGCGAGACATTTTTCTCTGTCTCTGCCAGACTTCGATCGAAGTCATGTCTTCCCTTTTTTCCTTCGTCCTTCCATACCGATGGCAGACCGGTTCGTACGCAAGCCAAGACCGTCCAGTGGGATTTGTAAGCTATTTGATGTTCTATGTAGGTGTGTGTGTGTGTGGGCGTGCGTGTGTGCGCGCATGCGTGCGAGCGTGTGTGGACACTAGGAAGGAAGGAAGAAGGAAGGAAGGGTGGATGGAAGGAGCGAAGAAAAGAAAAGCGATCGATAGATAGACAGATAGATAAATAGATAAATAGATAAAGAGAGAGAGAGAGTGAAGAGAGAAAGGAGTTGGGTTACGTTAAAAATGTATTACTCAGAAGAGTCCATGTAAAGGTTGCAACGAAAAAAAGTTGAACTACAGACTGTCAAAAAGCGACCGTGGAAAACGTCCTTCGTGAAAAAGCGACCGTTTTAAGACCTTTTCTCCACTGCCAGATATAGATTTTTCAGCCTTGGCCACGCCGACATCACTCAGTTTGATGCTGTGTATAAGTACAGTCGGGGAAGAGGAGAGCCACTTCTCCCTCCCTCCTTCCCTCCCTCTCTTTCTCTCACTCTTTCACTCACTCAGTCTCTCCCTTACTCACTCCCTCTCCCCCCCCTCTCTCTCTCTCTCTCTCTCTCTCTCTCTCTCTCTCTCTCTCTCTCTCTCTCTCACTTTCTCACTCTCTCTCACTTTCTCACTCACTCTCACTCTCTCACTCTCACTCTCTTACTCACTCACTCACTCACTCTCTCTCTCTCTCTCTCTCTCACTGTCACTCTCTCTCCGGGCGCAACAGAGCAGTCACAAAAGTATGCCCGTAAGGCACGATCTTCCCGACCAGGAATACCAATTGTATGTGTGGGAGTCAGGGTGTCTTTCATGCCATAGTTAATTTCTCTTGCTTTGTCAAGGAGAGCGAGAATAAGGGAGAAAGAGAAGAGAGGGAGAGGGAAATAGATAAGACATGAAGAGGGAGGGAGGGAGGGGAGGGAGAGAGAGGGAGTGGGAGAGGGAGAGGGAGAGAGAGAGAGAAGGAGAGAGAGAGGGAGAGAGAGAGAGGGAGAGAGAGAGGGAGAGGGAGAGAGGGAGGGAGAGAGAGAGAGAGAGAGAGAGAGAGAGAGAGAGAGACCGGAAGCGAGCGGAGAGAGAGCGGAGACGCGAGCGGAGATGAGGGAGCAGGCGAGGCGAAGCGAGAGGCGAGAGGAGAGAGAGAGTGAGAGAGAGAGAGGGAGAGAGAGAGAGAGAGAGAGACGGAGCGAGGAGGACGGAGAGAGGCAGGGAGAGAGAGACGGAGCGAGAGAGAGCGGACAAAGTGAGGGAGGAGCAAAGGAGAGGAAAATTCATGACATTAAAGAAGAAAAAAAAAAGTCTGGATGAATAACAGCAGCGGCCGATGGACCGGCAGAGGACATGTAATATTCATGGCGTTTGATCCTACAGCTAATTATGGTAGTGTTCTACTATACAACAGCGATAGTGGTTGGTGGTATAATCATATCCCTAATCACTCAACCATAGACATCAGAGGCACTCTCTTTCTCAGTCTGCCTCTATTAAATATTTATTTAATTAAACCACATTTCTTTCATCCTCATACAAAAAATACTGAATAATACCAACTAACGCTGATAAGCAACCACCATCCATATTCTTGCTTAATCCTTCCAGTTCTGCGAAGTCATAAAAGGAATGAAAAAGTTCGTATGAAGCAAAAAGAATCAGTTTCAAGCACTGCGAATAATTACACATCTCACGAGGACAGACTTACAAGCACAAGAATTAAGGAAGATTAAGTAAGATCACGCTGGAAATATAAAAGAGACACGTTCATCTTGGCCTCTCGCTGCTAATCCCAACAAAGTTGCTTAATGTGCGGAAGCGCGTCGGGACAGCCACATTTCTGCGGATTGCTGAGTTGGCCAGCGGTGGGGCTTGAGGGCCACAAGAGTAGATGGAGGGAAAGATGAGTAGATACATAGATAGACAAATGGATGAGCAGACAGACAGACGGACAGAGGAGATATATATCAACAGATAGATAAATACAAAAACTGTTAAAACGGATACTGAGACAGAGAGAGAGAGAGAGAGAGAGAGAGAGAGAGAGAGAGAGAGAGAGAGAGAGAGAGAGAGAGAGAGAGAGAGAGAGAGAGAGAGAGAGAGAAGGGAACGACTCAGGGAAAGAAATGGGGAATTAATGGGAGAGCTCAATGATGAAAATCAAAGCGAGAGAATGAATGAGTTGAATAGCCAGAAAATATGGGAGGCGAGAGCAGCCATAAAGTCGAAGGAACGAAGCCGAACGGTCACTCAATAGGCCTCGCTCTGGCAGGCGCCTGGCACGCCTTCGGTTCCTCTCTCAAGCAGGAAGGGCGTCCGGATATGTTCTTTTCTGCCTCGTGTCCTTTTGGGATCAATCCATCTCTACGAATGCTCCAAAGTCTGTCTGTCTGTGCTTGCTTGTTTGTCTGTGTTTGTGTCTGTATCTGTCTCTTTCTTTCTTTCTCTCTTTTTCTCTCACGCACGTACACACTTACGGAAGGACACAAACACAAACAAACACACTCACACACACACACATACACATACATACACACACACACACACACACACACACACACACACACACACACACACACACACGCACACAAATAAGATAAAAAAAATAAATAAAAAATAAAAAAACGGCCACAACGCAGAGCATAATGGGCCAGGGTACCATATAATTGTCAAAGGGGAGATAAATAAGTACCATGATGCGGGTGGAGGGTCAGAAAGGGAGATTGAAAGGCAGAGTGGATGGTGGGAAGAGCTGCAGGTGGGGAGTGAGGGGAAGAGAGAGAAAGAGGAGAGGAAGAGAGAGAGAGAGACAAAGTAAAAAGGGGGGAAGGGGAATAGGGGAGGGGGAGGGGAATAGAGGAGGTGGAGGGAAATAGGGGAGCGGCGGAGGGGAATAGAGAGGGAGAGGGTGATGTAGGGAGAAGGAATAAAAGGGGAGGGGAAGGGGAAGGGGAAGGGGAAGAGAGAGAGAGAGAGAGAGAGAGAGAGAGAGAGAGAGAGAGAGAGAGAGAGAGAGAGAGAGAGGAACAAGACCGACAAGATGCAGAGAGGAGCGGAGAGAGAGAGAGAGAGAGAGAGAGAGAGAGAGGTGTGGGGGTAGAGAGAGAGAGAGAGAGAGAGAGAGAGAGAGAGGGGGGGGGGGAGAGAGAGAGACAAAAAAGACAGAGAGAAAGAGAAAAGAGAGTGATAGAGAGAGAGAGAAAGAAAGAAGGAAAGGGAGGATAAAAAGACGGAGAGAACGAGGAAGAACTAGTTACATATATGATGAGTGATGGAGACTGCTTACACATCTCTGGCAAATGTTCACGTTGATATTAAAGACACTGAGAAATAAGGGCTGTTATAACCAATGGATTCCTTCATATCATCGTTTACTCCCTTCAGAACACGTGGTCACAGGACGAGACGGCTGAGGTGTGGCGAGGGGAAAGGGAGAGCATTAAGATAAGAATGAGATGGATAGCGAGGTGAAAGGTGAGGATTAAAAGGAGAAACCTAGGCAGAAGGGAGAGCGGAAAGAGAAATTGAAAAGACAGAAGAACGGAGAAAACAAAGCGAGAGTGAAAATGGAAAGGGAGTAAACGGAGTCACAGGGAGGGAGGGCGAAGAAGGGAGTGTAATGAAGATGCAGTAAAAGACCATCCCCGAGTCCAACAATGCAGGCGCGACGGAACTTCGTTTGGTGTGCAGTTGAAAAGTATTGGCTTTGATAGTGTTCTGTTAAGTGAGTTACTTCAAAGGAATATTGAGTTACCCACTGGGGGAAGTTGCGCGGAGAACGAGGGACTGACACGTGCGTTCGTGTGCGCGTGTAGTGCCGTGCAAGAGCATGTGTGTATTCATTTACATATGCACCGGACCTTTCACGCATGCCCATATACTTCCAGCCTTACCAATATCTGTAATGACCTCCTGAACCGGCACAGTAGTACAGCTTAACGAGAGAGCCCAAGGATCTCTTAACAAGAGCAAAACTACCGCAATAACAAAGCGAGACGAGAGCTACACGACATCGACGACTCGGCGTGCTAATCTCCCCACTTCCAAGGCGGCAGTTCGCACGCCGTAATGGCCATTCGCTGCACACCTTCCGCCCTAACTAACCATCATGTCAATTGGCCTCATTTGCAACCCGAGGGGTGGCATTGCAACTGCTCATAAAGCCCTATTCTCATATCTACGCACTCTTGGCTATTCATATTCCTCTCTCCATACTTTGTCGTTAACTGGCAGGGGTTGGAAAGTTGATGTGTGCGCTAGTTTTGTGCGCGCGCGCGCGTGTGTGAGTGAGTGTGTGTTTGTGTGTGTGTGTATGTGTGTGTGTATGTATGTATGTGTGTGTGTGTGTGTGTGTGTGTGTGTGTGTGTGTGTGTGTGTGTGTGTGTGTGTGTGTGTGTGTGTGTGTGTGTGTGTGTGTGTGTGTGTGTGTGTGTGTGTGTGGGGGTGTGTGTGCGTGGTGGATTCATGTGTGTGTGGAGCCCGAGCGTGCGAGGAGCGTTCGAGCGAGTGCTGTCTTGTGTGTGAGTGTGTGCCGTGGCGTGCGTGGCGTGCCGGTTTCGCTGTGCGTGTCCGTCAGCTGCGTGCGTGTGTGTGTGTGTGTGTGTGTGTGTGTGTGTGTGTGTGTGTGCATCTATCGATCTGTGTGTTTGTGTCTGTGTATGCGGGTGCGTGAGTGTATAGGCAAAACGTGATATGTTCAACCTTTTTACCGATGTCCAATATACCTGATACGCACATGACGGGTGACATCCGCATCCATCACAAGACACTGCGAGAGGGGGTCGGGTAAGGGGAGTGTCAGTATGGCAACCGTGCCGTGTTCGCAGGCTATGGACTCTAACCCCAGCTGACCTGATCCATATAATCAAAATAACCCATACAATTCCCTTCACCCATATCCATGACGCCCATCACATAACGGGTATCGTGCGCCTCCCTCGTCAAAGACCATGCCATGGAAACGGCCCACAAGGACACGC
>NW_028234408.1:25508840-25511340 GCF_977035675.1 Penaeus japonicus
GAAGAAGAAGGGAATGAGTAGGAGGACAGAGCTTTAATCATGGCTAAAGGTGATGAAATTTCATTGGCGGAGATGATGATGCTGCTGTGGAGGGGAGGGAAGAGCTGAAGGTAGGAAAAGAAAAAAAGGAAAAGAAGAGTAGACTATGGAACATGCAGAATCGACAGCCCAGCAAAAAAAAAACTCAAAAGAAAAGGCGGGGGGGGGGGGAGCATACAACCCAAATAGGGAAACGGAGAGGGGGGAAAATGAACACAGCGGAATGAAGAGAAGATGAGCGCGTGGAGCAAGGTACGCGTGAAAAGAACAATACACCGAAGAGGAAACAGAAACGCGAGGCAGCAAGGAGAAGGGAGGTTGAAGAGAGGAGGAGGAAGGCAGAGGTCGCGAGGAGAATAATAAGTCAGGGAGAAGCGAGGAGAAAAGTGGGCGAAAGGGAGGGATAAAGCGTGAAGAGGAACGAAACAAATGAAAGGCTAAGCGAGCGGAAGGGAGAGAGAAAAAAAAGAGCAAGAAGGTAAAGAGGAGGAAGAAGGCAAAGGAAAGGGGGAGAAGGATGGGAGCCAAGGAAAAGAAATGGGAAAAATCAGGAAGGTGGAAGTGGTAGGCACAAAACAAGAGGAAAGGTAGAGGCGAGGAAGAACAAAAGAAAGAGGATGGCAGAAGGAGTTGAAAGAAGAGGGGTAAGAGGGAGACAGAAGTGGTGGAAGCAAGACGAAGGGGAAGATATTGGCGGGGAAGAGCAGGAGGAAGAGGAAGGCAGGGGTGAAGGAGCGGCGAACCCGGTGAGGCAGAACGAGGACCGAAGGAGCCAACCTCGGCCGATGCTAAGGAATCGCTGAACAGAAGACCCTCACCTGCGCCAACAGAGCATGACGTTTCTCCGACGGCATCATGTCAACCCTTCTCTTTTTTTTCTTTTTTTTCTTTTTTACAGAACTTCACTTCGTTCTTTTCTCGCTTCTTCTCTGACACTTGCTTCCACTAATACGCACTCTTATACTACTTAAGTTTGTAGCCCTAGTTCTGTGTCTTCTCCTGTCCCTTTCTGCTATCCCCTTCTCTCTCTTTTTATCCCTCAATATATTAATTAATTTCCTGTTTTTCTTTTTTTCTGCCTGTCTAAATCGCATGTTCCTTGAGAGAGCCCTGTGGTTTCATGCCACCTATCATGTCACCAAAACGGTAAACCAGTTGATATTAGATCGCTCTAAGAAGATCTCGGTCTTCTCTTGGACAAAACAAAAAATACAAAGAATGAAACATTACGCTAAAAGACTAGAAACACGGAAGTGACACAATACAAAACTGGAAAGATCATATGCATATATATATACATAAATAAATATATATATATATATATATACATATATATATATATATATATATATATATATATATATATATGTATGGATATATATTATCATATTTATTTATTTACGGATGTATGTATACATATATATATACCTATATACATATATATATATACATATATATATATATGACAAATATATATATATACATATATATACATATATATGTATATACATATATATATATATATATATATATATATATATATATATATATATATATATATATACAGCATGTATACACACACACAGACACACACACACACACACACACACACACACACACACACACACACACACACACACACACACACACACACACACACACACACACACACACACACACAAATTACAAAGGCACACTCAATGCATGCACATACTATACATCCATGAAACACATATTAATACCCATTCAGTGCTCGACTGACGAGGTGACAGACTCAAAGGATAAAACGAATTATCAAAAAGCCTGAAAAAAGCTTTGAATAGATCCCGGGCGCACAACAGTAACCTATGAATTCATAACAGCTTTCGATTACGAGAACCTACAGTTTCAAAGAGGTACGAATGTGTTATGAATAGTTTGGCGAGAGGCTGGGGCGAGTGAGTAGGCTGAGTGGGTGAGTGTGCTTCAATTTGATGCTGCTATTGCTGCTACTGCTGCTGTTGTTCTTGTTACCGATGTGTGTATAAGTGTCCATTCGCTTTAGTGTGTGTAATCACCATATATCCTGCTTGTCCTAAACACCTATTCACAACACAACGTTCGCAAAATACCAAAGGTGAATCGATACTGAATCAAAACAAATTCACACCGAAAGAAAAAAAGCTACAACAAAATCCCACCTAAAAAATAATGCAAAAAATAACTCTACTAGCAGCCGACAGGGATAAATGGGGCGTGACTCTCCATACCGAGGGTCTCGTGTATGTGCCTTCCCCGCTGGCCTTACGCTGTGTCCTGTTACACCTAGAAGTGGCATATACGGGGGAACTCTCCTTATTCTCTCCCCCATCCCCCCCACCTCTCTCTCTCCCTCTCAATGTTTCCTTCTCTCTTTCCGTCCTCCCTCCATCTCCACCTTTCCTTTTCTCCTCCTCTCTCTCTCTCTCTCTCTCTCTCTCTC
>NW_028234408.1:25516340-25523840 GCF_977035675.1 Penaeus japonicus
TTCTCTCCTATCATCTACTTCTTTCTTTGTCTCTGCGATTCTCTCCTATCATCTACTTCTTTCTTTGTCTCTGCGCTTCTCTCCTATCATCTACTTCTTTCTTTGTCTCTGCGCTTCTCTCCTATCATCTACTTCTTTCTTTGTCTCTGCGCTTCTCTCCTATCATCTACTTCTTTCTTTGTCTCTCTGCGCTTCTCTCCTTCATCTACTTCTTCTTTGGTCTCTGCTTCTCTCCTATCATCTACTTCTTTCTTAGTCTCTGCGCTTCTCTCCTATCATCTACTTCTTTCTTTGTCTCTGCGCTTCTCTCCTATCATCTACTTCTTTCTTTGTCTCTGCGCTTCTCTCCTATCATCTACTTCTTTCTTTGTCTCTGCGCTTCTCTCCTATCATCTACTTCTTTCTTGTCGTCGTCGCTTCTCTCCTATCATCTACTTCTTTCTTTGTCTCTGCGCTTCTCTCCTATCATCTACTTCTTTCTTTGTCTCTGCGCTTCTCTCCTATCATCTACTTCTTTCTTTGTCTCTGCGCTTCTCTCCTATCATCTACTTCTTTCTTTGTCTCTGCGCTTCTCTCCTATCATCTACTTCTTTCTTTGTCTCTGCGCTTCTCTCCTATCATCTACTTCTTCTTTGTCTCTGCGCTTCTTCCTATCATCTACTTCTTTCTTGTCTCTGCGCTTCTCTCCTATCATCTACTTCTTTCTTTGTCTCTGCGCTTCTCTCCTATCATCTACTTCTTTCTTTGTCTCTGCGCTTCTCTCCTATCATCTACTTCTTTCTTGTCTCTGCGCTTCTCTCCTATCATCTACTTCTTTCTTTGTCTCTGCGCTTCTCTCCTATCATCTACTTCTTTCTTTGTCTCTGCGCTTCTCTCCTATCATCTACTTCTTTCTTTGTCTCTGCGCTTCTCTCCTATCATCTACTTCTTTTTTTGTCTCTGCGCTTCTCTCCTATCATCTACTTCTTTCTTTGTCTCTGCGCTTCTCTCCTATCATCTACTTCTTTCTTTGTCTCTGCGGTTCTCTCCTATCATCTACTTCTTGTTTGTCTCTGCGCTTCTCTCCTATCATCTACTTCTTTCTTTGTCTCTGCGCTTCTCTCCTATCATCTACTTCTTTCTTTGTCTCTGCGCTTCTCTCCTATCATCTACTTCTTTCTTTGTCTCTGCGCTTCTCTCCTATCATCTACTTCTTTCTTTGTCTCTGCGCTTCTCTCCTATCATCTACTTCTTTCTTTGTCTCTGCGCTTCTCTCCTATCATCTACTTCTTTCTTTGTCTCTGCGATTCTCTCCTATCATCTACTTCTTTCTTTGTCTCTGCGATTCTCTCCTATCATCTACTTCTTTCTTTGTCTCAGCGCTTCTCTCCTATCATCTACTTCTTTCTTTGTCTCTGCGCTTCTCTCCTATCATCTACTTCTTTCTTTGTCTCTGCGATTCTCTCCTATCATCTACTTCTGTGTCTCTGTGCTTCTCTCCTATCATCTACTTCTTTCTTTGTCTCTGCGCTTCTCTCCTATCATCTACTTCTTTCTTTGTCTTCGCGCTTTTCTCTTATCATATATTACTTTCTTTCTTTATCTATGCTTTTCTTATTTCTCACTATTTAGTTATTTTTTCCTTAGCACAGTGTTCATTTCCCCCTCTACTCAAGGGATGAAAAAATTTAATAATTAGTCCTTCAGATACCAGCTTGGCGACAATTCTAAGACAAAGAAATGAACTCGAAATCCTTCGCTAATTCTTTGGCCATCGCGATGTACTTCAGCCATCATCCTTCTTCGCGCTGTCGCCTCGGGTACCTGTGGCCCGCTGAGATGTAAACATTGAAAAACTCACTCACGGCACGGAGGCATGGCGGAAAAAAGTATTTTGACCTTAATGAGCCGTGAGTGCACCTACCCTTTTTGCTTTCTATCAACAGTCACGTCTAAATCTACTTAAGATATCTTCACCTACTGACATGAATCCCTTCCTTCACAAAAACACACACGCGAGCGCGCGCGTGCACACACGTGCACACACACACACAAACACACAAACACACACACACACACACACACACGCACACACACACACATTTATTACGTCACATACAAGATAAACTGTACGAAATAACAATGGGTAAACACCTATATTCTGTAACTGCCGTTGCCTAGACAAGCATACATTAGGAAGCTTTTGAGGCAACCAGTCAACTGGCTGGTCAGGCAAGCAATCACCTCAGCCAAAGATGCAAGAGCATCAATCAGGCAAGCAGAGCGGCGGGAGGGCTGGCGGGCCAGTCCAACCTTGGCCACTAGTGTACGATTCAGAGTCAAATGATAATGTCGATAACGCGCACATGAGAAGAACGCGGTATCACTTGGGTCATACAAACATAATGGCTGTTACCGTGAGATATCCCCGAACAAGGCGTCATTACTTCCACGCCAGCCTCGGGGCCAATGCGGAACGCCTTGGTCACCTGTAAGCCTAAACACGCGTTGGCTAGACCATAATGTGCGTCCACGTTTACACACTCTCACACACAAACATACACATGGCCGTGGGTGTGCCAGGGGCGCGGCGGCAACAACCAGGTGAGAAGGTCACGCCCATCACACTCCTCCTCCTCCTCCTCCACCACCCCTCCCCAGCCCAATCGCCTTCAGTCTCCATTCTTATCACCCGCATTATTCCAACTTCTGCTCGTCCACTTGCGTTAAATATTTATTTTATGATATCCCTCCTTATCCATCTCTCCCTTCTCCTCCTTCTACTCTTTCTCTTCTTATTATTATTCTCCTCCTTTTTCATCCCTTCACTATCCTCTTCCGATTTACCTGAATTCACCTTATAATTTTTCCACTTTACCCCAAAGAGGAAGAGAGGAAAAACAAAAGCGATCGCTCTGCAATGCCATTGCATTTATGGCACTGCAGGAGGGAAAGAGAGCATCAGCTTTTGCTATAAATAACCAACAATATCTTGTTCTCTTAATTAGACTTTTTTTCTCAACTAACTCGGACGCTACTCCATCTCCCCTGAAAATATTCTAGGCAGACATTGTATTCTTCCAGCAACGTTAAAAAGTTTCAAGCCAGTGTATTCAAAGCGCTGCTGAATGTTGGAACACACCTTCAACTTCTACGTAACCCGAAGGAGGGCCAGCGAGAAACCACAAAAGCAGTGAGGAATCCGGTTCACCGTACGCCGCTTCACCGTAATGAGATACAGTTGGCTCCCCGCAACACACTGTTCCAATGGTTGCGAGAAGATGGGACACGGAGTCTTATGAGAAAAAAGGAAAAAAGGTTATTGTATTTTTTATTTCCATTACTATTTTTCATTCGCCATAACAATCATCCTTCTTCCAGAATCTCACCAGCAAAAAACTGAGGAGGAAGCGTAGGAGGAGGGGAGGAAGGGGGCAGGTTAAGCGATTTGTTCAAAAGAAATGAAAATTTAGAATGGTAATTCTTAAAGGATGATGCACCAAGCAACATTTCGGTTTACTGCAAGTAATAACATGCATGTTGAATTGACATACCCTAACAAAATTCCAAGATTCTCGCTGTAGGGTCTTAATAACCATGAACAGTTTTGTTTCTTTTGGAATAATTTTACTATATATGCATATTCATATTACATAACATAATCATTGGTCTACGCTGCTAAAAAAGGGGGCCATACATAATACTCTACCGGTTAAATTCAAGTCGTGTAACCCAGTTACAAGTTTTTATCCCAGCCCCTTCCTTCCATCGCAAGAACAGCACTGAAAAGAATTACCGCCACATTTAAACAGAAAATATCACTAACACACACACACAAAACAACGTTACAGTTTCACCCTGTCTCCACCCGCCTCTGCAAGAACGCTACTTGATCCGGACGGCGCGCAAAAACGCCTCCTCTCCCGCCCTTCGCGACTCGTCGTCGCTCCCATACTTAGCGCCGTATTTCACGCGCATCAAATCCAAGAGTTGTATAATTACCCCGAATGGAGGGTAATCAGACGGCGCAGACGGTGATGATGGCGACAGTTCATGCTACACGCCGATTAAGTTACGGAGACGGAGAGAGAAAAATAGAGAGGAACCAACAGAGTATATTTATTCAGTACATAATAACAGCACCAACAACTCCTTGAGTGGGATTTGGACACAATCCCTTCTGGTGAAAATATACCTTTCCTTCTTTCTGATGTGGTTCTACAGCCCTTCCCACATTAGCCATTAGAGCCCAGCGCTGCGACTATGGCATGGCATGATCCCATAACTATGAACAATCCACATCCCTTTATTTTCCACCCTCATATCAACAATTAGCCTTCAACCAAATCCGAAAGAGAGAGGGAGGGAGGGAGGGGAGAGAGAGAGAGAGAGAGAGAGAGAGAGAGAGAGAGAGAGAGAGAGAGAGAGAGAGAGAGAGAGAGAGAGAGAGAGAGAGAGAGAGAGAGAGAGAAGTCCAACGATCACGTGAGTCTACATATCCTACCCGCCCCTCATTTCTCACCCTTTACACCGACTACAAGGACGCGTTACCAGATGAAACACGAGAAACGCGAGACCCTGTAATGACATCAGCCGAACACCCAACATGGTAAGGCCGAGGATATGCACACGTGGGAACCTGGACAGAAAGCAGGACGGAAAGTCGGATTGTGTCTTTAAAAAAGTCACTGGAGTCACTACACTGGATTTTCTGGTCTGGCTGTCATGAGCCTTTTTCAAAGCATCTGGAGGTAATGACCGTTACATCGACCCTGTGTTTTGTGCGTGAATTAAAGCAGGACTGAGTGGAAGTGTGGACTATTTTGATCTAAAAGCAGAATTCACACTGACGGCCCCAACACTAGCCAGACTAAGGCATGGTTCCCAATCCCGAGGCCATGTTCAATCTGCCTCCGACTCCATCTCCCCCTTTCTCTCTTCCCCTCTACTTGCATGCAGAGGACAATAGTAAAGCTGAAGAGGCATGACGCCCAAGGACCAGAAAGCGGAAGCAGGATACACCCATGACAAAAGGTAAAGGTGAGCGTCTATCACATGCACATGCGCAGGCAAGCAAGCAAAAACCCATTCGCATACAAACAAAATCTCACACACACACACACACACACACACACACACACACACACACACACACACACACACACACACACACACACACACACACACGCACGCACACACACATACAAACAAGCATACACATTCGCAAACAATCACCTTGCACAGAAAAAAAAACACTTAACCAAACACAGTTTATTTAATGAAGCGGAAGTGTCATCAGCAACAAAATAATTGCACTAATAAAACCCTTAATACCGGACGTATTGCCCTTCCTCTCTGAGCCCTCGTGCCTTTAGTCGTTCGTTCGTTCGCGAGACCGAAATAGACACAGGGCCCCCTAACACTTCCCCTGCCCCCCTGCAAACACGGATGACCGAGCGCGGATCGTCCTAGGGGTCACGCAGAATCGTCGGGTAACGCTATACCTTCTCGAGACCAGCCGCAACCCTCCCATCTTATAATAGATTCGTGGTTACTTCCTCCACTCTTCATCCCTGACGCGTACCCTACAGAATCGGCCCTTCCGAATATCCGGTTCCCCTATCGCCATGTACGGGATCTGATACCTTTAAGAAACCGAGACTGCCGAGACTCTTACACCGCAAACAAGTCCAGCAATTCCTGGATATTGAATAATAAACCATCTCGATGCTCGGTAGGTAGCAACACGACTAGGCGCCTTAATAAAACAAATATATCAAAAGAAATGAAATTCTCAAGTCTTCCTTTCATGGCACTAAAATCCATCGCATGGTTGGTATATAATGTATAAGCTTTGATTTAAGTTAAATTTTCGTTTTTAAGCTTGTACTACTAGTACCATTGAATAATGCATCAAAGTCCTATCGCTAGTGTCATTACCGTTGTTCCGATCACATCTCTTTGATAAAGTCATTAGAATCATCATCAACAACTTCGTTAAAGCCCCGAATGTGTAAACAACACAATAGCGATGCCAACAGATGCCAAGAAACGTCCCCGTTTACCTCTAATCCCCCTCCCTCCTAACAAACACAGCCGCAGTTCTGGCAAGTCAGCTCAAGCCACGGCCCGAGAACACCTTGATTTACATAAGGTACAGGGACGTTGGCGGCGAAGAAATTAAATTCCGGTCGAATGGTAATGTCTTCGTTAAGCCAACTCGCCTGTTCGGAATTCCACGGCATTGTGGCGAACGCTGTGGAAATGACTAGATGGAGGGATGAGTTGTGTGACGAGTGGCGAGTAGCAGTGCCCTGAAAATCAATCGCAGGCGACAAAATTTAGAGAAGAGTAGAGAGTCAAAAGCGATGGAGCAATGGGCTGGAGATGTCATCCGAAACCATATCGCCGACTACTGGGTACCCGGAGGGTCATGGATCACTACTACCTTTCAGCCAGTGCATTTCTAACGGGGGGGGGGGGGGGCACTGACCTAAGGTTCCTCCAGTCACAGATACACTTAAATAGAAAGGATTGCCTTGATGTACAGATTCTCGATCCCTTAAGATACGAACTCCCCCTGAGGAGTCGCTGAAGGGGATCAAGCGCATGTAGCTAAATGTCAAGGCAGCCTCCAGCGCATTGCTGCGACCGGCACTGATCACACAACAGATGGGTGAGGGAGGGAGGGAGGGAGAGAGAGAGGGAGAGAGAGAGGGAGAGAGAGAGGGAGAGAGGGAGAGAGGGAGAGAGAGAGGGGGGGGGGAGGGAGGAGGTTGTCACTATTAACAGATTAGCTTACAAATAAAGTAAACAAAATAAACCGTAAAAATATCCTATACGACCAACATAAGCCCCGCAAACTGAAAACAGTTTTTGCACATAAAAATCAAACAAATAACTAAACGTGAGGAATTCGTCAACGCACAGCGGCCCGCCCAGCTGGTTGCACAACACCGGCGTCAATATAAACAACATGATCAACTATTATCAGCTTTTAATTTCATCTCTCACAAACAATAATCCTCACATCCTTACGCACCCACAGCCCCGTACCCAGAAAGCACGCATCCACACGCACATACACATACACTCATAGACACACAGACAGACAGACACACACACACACACAAATCATTTTGTCTACAATAAAGTTAAAAGTGCATAAAAGTCTTCACGTTTATGTTGCACTTCTGCTATAACACTGTTTGCGTATTCATAGCACTATTCATATAAAAAGTAGCAAGTTTAATTTCCGAACGAAAAGGTTCAAATGATGTGGAGGAGGGTAGAAAACACACTAATGACCGTGAAGTAAGACAAATACAGGACATATTCAACATGTGCAACATTTACATATTGCAGTAATTCCTAAACCCAGCAGGTTTTCAAAATGGATATAACATATATATTAAAGTCATTATAAAGCAATATCAAAGTTTGTACTGGTATATCAATAAACAATAAAAATCATCAGTTATCATTACTTTTATGAATGGTTGACAATAACAGATTTAAATG
>NW_028234408.1:25541340-25546340 GCF_977035675.1 Penaeus japonicus
GCGCGAGCTGCAATTATGACGCTTGTGCTAGCCCTTCACTGTGGCCACCGGTAATGGCAGCGCTGGCGGAAAGGGCGGAGATGATGCTGATCACCTTCGTTATCCTTACCACCAGCAACTAACAGAAGTTTCCATAATTTTCTGTCACGAATATACGCTAATGTAGTCAAAAACATTAACTTGTTGAATTAGGGGACTAATAAATGTCTTTTTCCCTAATATTTTCATCTTTAAATTATGATGGTTAACAGTAATAATCAAGTTGTTTCGCCCCTTCAAAAAAACATGGAAAAACATTATCAAGCAAAATGCAAACAAATCAATACGAATTGAGTAAAATAACTACAGCATAAATGCCTTGTATTGTGAAATTATCTCCTTTATAGGCCTATCTCTGTATCTGCTGTCATTACTTTTTATTTCTTTATTGTTGCTGAAATATCCATTTTCCATCATAACCGTCATTTTTATTCCGAGTTACGCGTCATTATTGTTGACACCGTGCTATTTTCTGGTTGATCTTTCTGTGATAATATTATAATTAATACTAAAGTCATCATTATAACATTACTCTGGTATTGTCAGAAGTATCCATAATGTTACTCCTAATGTTCTCATTATTTCTTAACACTGCCATTATCACTAATCATAAAATTATACAGACAATAACAAAAAATACAGAAACACCATTCATTCAGAGAGAGAGAGGAGGCCTCGTCTGCCATCGTCATTGAAACAACATCGGACGAATAAAGTTTTGTAGGCCTATCCCCTTTTTAAAAGCTTTCTTCAAGAGTTGGAAAGGAGATAATTTTAGATCAGTTATTATTTGTAGCATAAATAATAACTTAATTAGTACTCCTTCATTCACTCCCCCTACTCTCTCTCTCTCTCTCTCTCTCTCTCTCTCTCTCTCTCTCTCTCTCTCTCTCTCTCTCTCTCTCTCTCTCTCTCTCTCTCTCTCTCTCTCTATCTCTTTCTATCTCTCTCTTCATCGCTCTTTCTCTCTTTCTTCCTCACTCTTTCTCTTTTTCTTCCTCACTCTTTCTCTCTTTCTTCCTCACTCTTTCTCTCTTTCTTCCTCACTCTTTCTCTCTTTCTTCCTCACTCTCTCTCTCTCTTCCTCACTCTCTCTCTCTCTTCCTCACTCTCTCCTTCTCTCTCTTCCTCACTCTCTCCTTCTCTCTCTTCCTCACTCTCTCCTTCTCTCTCTTCCTCACTCTCTCCTTCTCTCTCTTCCTCACTCTCTCCTTCTCTCTCTTCCACACTCTCTTTCTCTTCCTCACTCCCTCTCTCTCTTCCTCACTCCCTCTCTCTCTTCCTCACTCCCTCTCTCTCTCCCTCACTCCCTCTCTCTCTTCCTCACTCACTCTCTCTCTTCCTCCTTTTTCTAAACCTCCAATCCTCCCTTCCTCCCTTCCTCCCTTTCCAAAGTTAATTACTCGTTTACTCACATATGTACATTCGCGAGTGGAGGCTACAGGCTATAAAGCCATCCCAACGGCGATGTGCGTCCCGGAATGCAAAACCAATTACAGCAGAATCGCCGATGATGCCACAAACTAACCGGTGACCTCGCGTTGCAGTGTGGCTAATATAAGCTGCAAGTTAGTTCCATAGCAACCTTAAATCGACCCGGAAATACCTGGAAATATAACTGAAAGCATATCAAAACCCTTTAGCATATATTTCATATGATTGCGCGTCATCACATCCTTTTTTCAATCATCTTGAGTGGTGCCAGCAAAGTGAAGCTGGGCAGCCGATGAGAAGGTTCCCTTGCAACTTTTCGTCTTTGTGGCATCGAGGTACACTAAGCGTCGCTTTCTCATGCTACATTACTCCGTCGCGGACGATCTGATTGGATTTCGCCTCTCACCACTCCCCTCTCCCCTCTCCCCTCTCCCCTCTTCCCTCTTCCCCCTCCTATCCAGGCACTACACAGTGCATGAAAGTATCGCCATGGCAAAAGAAAGCCTCGAGCTATAAAGTGAACTTCAAAGGGACAGGAAAAATTACGCCACGTAGATGAATCCCGGTATTACTTCCCAGCTATAAACTCCCTCCCCCTCTCCCACTGCCCCCTGAACGTGCTTACGGAACGTGTCTTTTAGGAGGGAATGAACGCAACAGCTCTGAGGCAAAACTGACGGCGAAAAATGAGAGCTCCTCATTAGGGAAGTTGTAAAATTGCTTTGCGTGATGTTGACAGCTTGCCTAGTGCGTCGGAATTGCGTTAGGCAAGACTTTTTTGTGTATGTTTAGCGGGTGCATGTTTGTGTGTGTGCGTATATGAAGTTATTCTCTCTCTCTCTCTCTCTCTCTCTCTCTCTCTCTCTCTCTCTCTCTCTCTCTCTGACTGTCTGTCCGTCCGTCCGTCTGTCTGTCTGTCAGTCAGTTTATCTGTCTGTATGTTTGTCTGTCTGTCTGTCTGTCTGTCTGTCTGTCTGTCTGTCTGTCTGTCTGTCTGCCTCCATACCTACCTGCCTGCTTGTCTGCCACCCCATCTATTTTGCATTCTCATGTTCTGCTCTGCCTCTCTGTCTCAGACTTTGGCTCTGGCTCTGTCCATCTCTCTGTCTCATTCTTGTTTCTGGTCTTTTTTTCTTGTTCTCATTCCCGCTTCCCTTCTTCATTTTCCCTTTTTCCTTCCGCCACCCTCTGCCTTCATGAGCTCACCTCATAAGCTGAGCCCTGCGTCAACCTGCCTTCCCAATCCCAACCCCAATCCCAATCCCCCAAAGAAACCGATCCAGAGCTGCATCCCGAACCATATGTAACCCTCATGAGATGTTACCGTAAGTTAAATGAGCCCGTGACAATTATGCTAATTGTTTGGTTTACCGTAATGAGGACAATTATACGCTCATGTCACGGGTTTCAGACGTGACAGAATACCGAGCTTGGTGAGTATGCGGGAAAGAGTCGGAGCGGGTCGGGAGAGGAGGGTCTCCCTAACAGCCCCCCCCCCCCCCCCGGCTGTTATGGAGACCTGCGGTAATTTCTGATTGATGATGTGGTGGTTGACAAGGCTTGGTCTGACGTCCATCAGTGTTCGTACTCTCGTGACCACTATACGGTACTGTAGGTCATTAGCGGATGTACGCTTCCTCATTATTCAGTGCAGAAAGACGGCAGAGGGAAGAGAATAAAAAGTGAATTAGAGAGACCAATTACTAAGACAGTCATGTTGCCTCCCGCCACAGGCAGGCAGGTGGAGCGCGCCGTCGCGAGCCACATGGATGGGCCCTTGCAACAGATGGCTCCCAGGGGCGGCTCTGCCTTCGCCGCCACCTGTCACCTTCATCATCGACTGACGGATACCGCCATCAAGGGGTCCCACAACGTCCACCCTGCCCTGGCACTTCGACATGCACGCTTAGATTAGAGAGCCTGTAATCGTGCCCCTGCAAGACCTATTTTTCATATCGTCATTGTTCAGTTTCCGCATCTCATCGATATGTATTGCATGAAGCACAACCTTCTGTCAGTCACCATGTATCTTTGGTAAAGATTACATTATAACATGGAAATTTACTAAACAATCAGTTTTGTATCAAAATATTAACGGTTATCTGTAGGTCTATAGTTTTACCACTAAATGGTTTTTCGTAGAATAATACACCATTTACATTTCAAAAAGTAATTTTGCGTTTCATCAACAATCATCAATCAACTACCACACAACTAAATTACATGAAAAGTTGATGACACTAATAATTTAATAGCTTTATTAACGAAAACAACTACGAAGCCAGAGTCAAATTCAACCTACCTGAGATTCGTCCTCCATGACGCGGCGAAGGGAAGCCTGGGTCGTTGCAATGGTCACGTCCGTCGCGTCACGTTACAGACCTCTTGCTTTGACGGTCAGCCCATGATGCTGGGCTTCAAGCAACCGGCTGTTTCAACTCTTCTTCGGCAAATATTGCTTATTATTCCACGAAGAGCAAAATCAGGGGCGCTGGCAATTATCAATCATATGCATCTATAAGTGTAAACACATCAGCGCATCATATGTTATCTATTTGTTCTTACTTTTTTCTTATGTCTTAATCTTCACTTCACTTACGCAACACTGCAATGGTAAGGCATCACAAGCGGCCTTGGTGGTGACCGCCGTCTCCGTCATCCGACTATCGAAATCGGCGCTAGATAAAGCAACCCGCGGCCTGGAAGCCTCTGCGAGACCCACTCGTACATGCGGCCTGTGGCACTCCGAGGCCCACCGCGAACACAGCCGCACACACGCGAGCACAGAACGCACACACACAAACACACACACACTCCCTTCACCACGACACCGCTACGTCGCCGAAACCACGTTGTTGCAGCCGCGAGCGCACTCTACGCTCCTAATGGAACAATCATATTTCGCAACACTGTATAATCATGTAGAAATGTTGCAAACACATAGATGGTGGCGTTCAGTTTGGCCTTGAGTCCATGAAAAGCCTTATTAGCGGTTACCATCACCCTTCCCTACGCCATAGCTTGCTTGCGGTAATGCTGATCACAGTCCAGGTTTTAGCTCTGCACTTATTACATCACTGCACACGCTCGGACCCTGTAAAGAGACATTAAATTAAGTTAGGCGGCCTGACTTTTTCCTGAACGATAATAATGATAACAATAACACTACGCGTCGAACTAGAAGTGGTAATAACAACACTGATCATATCAACATTGATGACAGTAAAAACAGAAGTGGTATATGTACTTATAACTATAGCAGTAGCAACAATGGTAGAAAAAAGTAGTAGTAGTAATGGTGATAATAGTAGTGGCTTTCATTGCGAAGTACAATGAAATAAGCATGTTCTAGTAAGTACTAAATGGAGGTATGACTATAAGGAGAAAGTGAAGGACATCTTCTAATAAGGTAGTAGCAGTAGTAGTAGTAATAATGATAGAAGTAGTAATAATAGCAGCAGGAGTCTTACTGCCGTTAGTGTATCAGCATGTCAGTTGACAACATGGCAAAAATGGAAGCTGATCAT
>NW_028234408.1:25561340-25563840 GCF_977035675.1 Penaeus japonicus
GACACAAAGCGGAAGAGAGATGAAGGGAAGCCGCCATGTCAAGGAAATGAATGACAAGCCCGAGGGGGAAGGGAGAGAGTGTCACGCTGGAACTTTCAAATCATAGTAATAACACAGCCGTGACCATTCTTTCAATAACGAGGCTCATAACACACACATCCATGCACGCGTGCAGGCATATACGGTATACAAATATCCACGCACGCATGCACGTACAAACAAACACAAACACACACACATAAACACACACACACACACACACACACACACACAACACTCATGCACTAACACTAAATGCAGACACGTACATACTAACATACACAAAAACTAGACAGCGGCTCTCTCTTTTCTCCAGCATCTAGGATGCCAAGCGGCATGGGATCCCGAGTCAAGTGAAAGGACACGACACCTGACCCTTACCCCCCCTACCCCTCTCAGTCATGGGGGTAGTTTCATTAGTATATTTCATTGTTTGATACATGAGTGAAGTATGATAATTTAGGTTATGTTAATTTTTAACATTCGTAATTAAATGAAAATTACACAATAGTCATTATTCAAAGTATAATTGGGTCTTTTTGATGCGCCCTATTGCACTGCAACGACTGAATACCATGCATTGATGCAAAGAGCCGTATCCAACAATGAATTCTACTCGGAAGGAGGTTAAATGCGTGTTATCTAAAATAGGCCTACATCAATCGATTTTTTGCAAGATAAGTAAATTAGCCTGTTAAAATGGGACATTGGCGTGGTTGATGGTTAATGGAGGATGGTAATAAGAGCTGAAATCAACGCCATTGGAACATATATTGGATTGATAGTTTAGTGATGTAAACATTTTATAAAGCAACACATGGTAACTAACTGCATTGTTACTTCCCTATACATAGATGTATCTAATAATTATTCTTGAAATACACACACACATGCACACACACACTCACACACACACACACACACACACACACACACACACACACACACACACACACACATATATATATATATATATATATATATATATATATATATATATATATATACTTTTTATAGTAATTAAACGTGGCATACTACACAAATACCTCCATACATATGTACATAAACACACACACACAAACACGCATTCATGAAATAATATATATCATTCATCACAAACAATGTGTGTGTGTGTGTATGTGTGTGTGTGTGTGTGTGTGTGTGTGTGTGTGTGTGTGTGTGTGCGTGTATGTGTGTGTGTGAGTATGTATGTGTGTATATGTATATATATAAATGTATATATTTATATATATGTGTGTGTGTGTGTGTGTGTGTGTGTGTGTGTGTGTGTGTGTGTGTGTGTGTGTGTGTGTGTGTGTGTGTGTGTGTGCGTGTGCTTGAATATGTGTGTGTGAATGTGTCTCTGTGTGTGTGAATGTGTGTCTGTGTGTATGTGGATGTATGGGTGTGTGTGTGTGCGTGTATTTGTGTGTGTGTGGGTGTAAAGAGTGAGTCGTGCATTCTAGAATTGTCAAGAATACAACATTAAATTATAAAAGGCAGAATAAATATTTTATGAAAATAATAAAACCGATACCCGTAGTATTTTCTAATCCTTTTTCTACTTTTAAAAATATAAATGGTAATGTTGACCTTATGATCAGTTTAAATGCTACTTAAAATATCACATGAGCTGATCAAGAATGTTTGATACATAGTTCATATAAAAAGGATATATATTTACCATTTATTTCATTGGCCTCTCGGTGCGCTATATTTCTAAAATTCCAAATGGCAATCGGAGATATTCATGTCTTCAGTAAATTAATATTATCCATCACAAACAACGAAAAATCTCAACGCATACACTCCATCTCCACATATGTAAAAGAGAAAAAATAAGTCTTCTTACAGGCACGTCAGGGAAACAGCATCCACGACCCAGAGGTAAACAAACACACTTTCAGAATTTAAACCTTATTTTGCGTACGAATCGTGCGTTGAATCACAACTCACCACTATTTTCTAGATCCAGCAGACCTTCGTGTTTTTTAATTCACGACACAAATAGAGGAATACCGTTTTGAACACCTGTTTAGCTACAAAATTCATTATAATAATCCCGAAATGAAGTTTCCACGAGATGTAACCATGGATACTGCGCATGCGTACACATTTGAAAGCTTCCCGCCATGATGCCGCTGCGTTCGAATTGCTGGAGAGTTATTCTGTACCTACTTTTCCACCGATTATGACATGGTAAAGATTGTGTTATTCCCGTAGAAGTTTTCGGTGTCTTTATGGTATAGAAGGATATTTGTTTTGAAATGAAGTCGTACGGAAATTGAGAGCTTTCGTTGTCTGAGAGTTGCCAATTAGTATATCCCTTGCGTTCCTGCTGAAATCAAGGTGAAACCTCGATTTTGTGACAATAAATTAGGAACCATCACAGACCGTGTTATTTCATTTTTGTTTATGGAAATTTCCCAATTTAAGTATCGATGTGCAATTAAGAGCCGAG
>NW_028234408.1:25576340-25586340 GCF_977035675.1 Penaeus japonicus
TATATATATACATACATATGTGTATATATGTATATACATATATATATATATATATTATATATATATATATATATATATTATATATATATATATATACAAATATACAAATATACATATATGTATACATATATGTATACATATTGTATATGTATATGCATATGCATATGCATATGTATATGTATATGTATGTGTATATGTATATGTATATATATATGTATATGTATATGTATATGTATATGTATAAGTATATGTATATATATATATATATATATATATATATATATATATATTATATATATTATATATATTATATATATATATATGTATGTCTACACATTTGTTGCAAAATATACTGTGATTATTATTTACTGTTGTAAGTCACTGGGTCATATTTTTTTAAAAGGTTTGCAGACTTATTAATGATATCTGTTAATATTCTCTGTTCATTTTTGTAGATTGCACTAACAGAAGTGGAGTATCACAGGTCACTAAGTCATCCCAACATAGTTGAATGCATAGACTCTGACCTTGTGGGAGTTCCGGATCTCATGGGAAATCGCACCTCACAAGTCCTTATTCTTTTACCATATTGTCAGGTAGGTTGTAAATACGTGTTCGACATTTTTTTTTTTTTTATCAGAGGTTGTTGTCAAGCACTCCCTGATAGGCCAAATGTTGATATGCATAATGCATATATTGGGCATTTTTTAAACAGATGTGCACATTTGACTTTAGTCAGATCTTCACTGACTTTGGTCAATTATTATTGAGTACACATACCTGCATCCTCATTGCAAGCATAGTTTAAAATGTTACCTGACCATGAGGGGTTAATCCTTTTCTGCCTGATGTTAACCCATCCCCGACGGGGGAATTCTAGCCTTGAATGTCCAAATGCCGGGGCGTTCGAATTATTAGGCCTAAATCAATTGAATGGCTGGCACAATACTGTGCCGCCCGGCAACTGGGCTTTTGAATGCGCGGTACACATGCTGTACCACCCGTCCTATGTGGGTTAATGAGGATCTTTATATCAATCAAAGATAAAACTAAGGTACCTTATGTTATTTGCATTTCTAAAAGAAAATTTCAGAATGTAGTTTTGATTGCAGGCTTTTGTCTAAATGAGGACTTGATAATATTACTCCTATATTATATAGTTGTATTATATCCATCAGTCTTTGGGTAAACTGTATTCTTTTGTATTACATTTTCTCTGTTTCTTATAAATGATCATCAAATATGAAACATACTACTAGTATATTGTAGCATTGGATGAAATAAAGTGGTTAGAGGTGCTCATATAATTTAATTTCCTTACAGAGAGGGACATTACATGATGAACTGATGCGCAGGCAAAAAACAGGAACCCATTTAGATGAGGTGAGTCACTGGATTTTTCCCACTCCATATTTTTTTTTTTTTTTCTTCCTCATGAAAATTTCCAGGGTTTAACAGATGAAGTTGCATTAGAATAAAGTATTCCCTATAGAATTATCATAAAATATTACTAAAATACATCAAAATAGTAATATCCAAGATCATACTATTGCCTTTCTTATATTCCATCTGCCCCTTGTATATGTTCTGAGGTTACTTTAACTTCTTTTGTTTTTTCTTCATGGAGAAAAATAAGGGGAATATATCTGTACCTAATTTTCACATTTATTGATTTCATACATATTAAATATTCATTTGTGGCCTCTTTTAGGCTTTCATCCCACTGCTAAGGATGATTCTCCTCCAGTAGTTTCTGTCTTGCGCTTTCTCCTCCCTCAGCCCCATTGTTCTTAGGTCTTAGGAAATGGACATGCTGGTCTTGACCTCAATTTCATAAACAGCATGAGTAACAGTTTCGCTTTTGTCAAGGTGGTGGTGTTGTCCATGTTCCGAGGGATATGCGAAGCTGTTCAATGTATGCATAATGCCAAACCACATCCGTTGGCCCATCGGGACATCAAGACAGCTAATGTTCTCATAAAAGATGATCTAACTCCTCTCCTCATGGATCTAGGTGAGTGTGGACAGTGCTCGATGATGTACAATATATGTATATTTTTTTTGTAATAGAATGAAATATCAAGTATATAATTTAATGTTATGCTGAAACAAGTCCATGTTTTTTTGCAGTTCATTTAGTGAAAAAAAAAATAGTACTACAATTTGAAAAGCATGTTATAGTTTGACAAATATGAAAACTATTTGAGAATATAGAATATGATACAAATAAAAATAATTTTATCCTTTTTAGATTTTTAAATTGTTTTTCATTTTCATGTTATTTTAATATTTGATAGTTTTGCCAGTCTCATTAACCTCTTGATTAATTTGACAGGGAGTTTGTCACTAAAATAAGGTTTTGAGCATCAGTACAACTTGGTTATGAAAGCTTCTGGCAAACAGTCACTTTTGAATCATTGTTTGTTGATAGAATGACTGGTAAAATGATTGGTAATACTGGAAACGCTAGTAACAGGATGTGTCATTATAATGAGTGTTTTACATGCAGTAGTCAAATTTCTTATCAAAGATATTGGCAAACCAAGTACCCTTTGAATAAAGTTTAGATTGCAGAGGCCAATAGAATGATTAATTGAGCTGGAGAAACTTGTAGAATATGCAGCCTAGTATTGGCTAAAAGAAGTGAGGCATTATAAAGGCAGGACCAAAAGAAGAGAAATTGTGAAACCATTCATAATGTTTGTAGGCACATAAAAATCTATAAAATTTTCACACTCCTCATATGGTTATAGATTCAAGGTATGCTTGTACCTATAAATAAGTTGCAGTAAATAATGGGTTAAAGATTATTCTGATGATAAAGAAAAACTTTCTATAAGATTGTCTTGCATTTTTGCACATTTCTATAATTTTCTAGTCTGATTCATGAAGGAATAATGAATAGGGATTTTATTTTATTTTTTTCACATCCAATATCATTCAGCCAGTTTAACTGTTAACCCATTCACACCGGGGAAATTCCGTCTCTGAATGGTTGTAATGCTGAGGTTTTCGAACGCATAAGCCAAACGCCTCAAGATTCTTGGGTGCACACTTCGCGAGCCTGGGCTGCCTGCTCGCTCACCCCGAGCGCCGGCCTTGGATCAGATATCTTGTCACCGGCGTCTGACGCAATAACCACGAAAGCACGAATGGGTTAAGGAAATTATCAATATATATATTTTTTTCTCCAACCCAAATCTGTTATCTATCTTTACTTTTAAGATTTACAGTAAGTTTAGATATGTTTTGTAGACCTTTCTGATTATGATAACAGAAGTAAAAAAATCTCAATTGTAATTCAGTCTTTTTCTGTACATATTTAGATGAATACAAAAGAAGTGAGAACATCACTAGGAGGCACTCGTTTGATTGATCCAAAGGGGCACAAAAGGTATGGGGAATGAAGGTGTTTGTAGGGATGTGTATGTGCCATGCATATTGAGAATTCTTATTTAATACTGTGTTTATTCACTTGTCAAAAGAGGCGCCAGGAAGCTCTTGTATGATCGGTCAAGGGAAATGAAGGTGTACAAGGGGATGAGGGAATAAGCTAGAGTTGAGAGGTTTTGACTCAATGAAACAGTACCAGAATTTTTTCCTCACTCTTTACCATCCAAAAATAAAGAAAAAACAACAACACAGAAGTAGCCCACCAGTTTTTGAGAGACTATGCTCAATTGACCAAGCTCAGGTTAAATGTCAAGGATCCAAATGAACTTAATTGAGCCCTCTTGAAATTAAAGGGTTAAATTTTATACACATCAAATGTGTAGTCCATTTTCAGTACCTACAGTCAGCAACACAAAATTACTTCACTTCTTCATGATTTTGCATAGTTTCCTGTTTGAACGAGAAAATTGACCTTGTTTTTGGGTCAGATGACGGAGACAAGATTTTTAGTCAAGGCCGGCGCGCCAGGTGATCGGACTCACAGTGTTTGGCTAGTGCGGCCGAGAATCCCGAGGCGTTAGGCTTATGCATTAGTAATATCCCCACATTTCGACCATTTAGAGCCAAAATAGCCCCGTCGTTAACAGGTTAAATATGAAAAATCGGTCATAATTCAAAGTACATTTCTTGTAAACACTTATTTTCAAAAAAAATATCTACTATATTTTGTAAGATGATCAAGAATGACATATTATCACTTTCCCAGACTAGGAATATTGTATTTTAAAAATGACTGAGTATCAGCAATTCAATAAAGACAATGAAAGAAATATATATGAGTATACCCATCATGATTGTCATGACATATATGATGGCACTAATTACGGGTAAAAGACAGGTGTCAATGCATATGTGATGCAACATACGGATTTGCTCACGATTGAATCAGTTCAGTTCAGGTCAGACAGATTTGCAAAGACGTCGCTTCGCCCGGGCTATATGCACAAGGCGGCCCAGCCTCTGTCAGCTATGAGTGCTGACTTATCTAATCTTATCTCATCATCATCGCTGAATTCAATTCAGCTCAGTTCAGAGAGATTTGCGAAGACGTCGTTTCGCCCGGGCTGTGTGGATGGGGTAGCCCGGTCTCTATTAGCTATAAGTGCTGACTCATCTGATCATCATAACTGAACTCTTACCATGGTGGTCGGATTGCCTGTAGGCGCTCCAGTTGCCAGGGGACAAGTGATAGACATAGCCGTCTAACCAGCCCGGCGACTGTCGTCTCTGGGCCCTGCCTGTGGAAGCAAGTGTGCTCGCATTCCATCAGGTAGTGCTCTAATTTGGTGTCCGGTGCACCATAATGCTCACAGCGTTGCTCATCTTGCCCAATAGTGGGTATGATTTGCCATGCACAAGGGTAGCCTATTCTCAGTCTGTGAGGGAGGTTCTCGCTTCCTCTCTATGTCGCTGCAGGGCATCGACCTGCCCTGCAACCATCATTTTATGCCTTAGCAATTCCTGGCTAGGATGCACCACAAGATCACTCAAGGGTTTCTTCCTGCCTTCCTCTGCTAACCTGTCAGCTACGTTGTTCCATTCAATACCAACATGGTTTGGGATCCAATTGATGATGATGCGTCTACCCTGGTCCAGGATTCTTTGAGCAATGGTGAGAATTGTGGTTACATGCTAAACATTATCAAGGGGCATGCTTTGTTGCAGGCTGACAATGGCGGTCCTAGAATCTGCGTGTATGACAACATGCCCGTCCATCTGGGCTGCATGGGCTAGGGCTCCCATAATAAATACTGCCTCTGCCTGGAGCGAGGAGGCATTGTCAGATACCCGCATAGCTTTCTCTATGCCCCTTGCTGCAAAACCGGTGCCTGCAGTGCGGTTAATGGGGTCTACAGAACCATCCTTGAAGTAGGTTTTACTATTCAGCAGCGTGATTGCTGTAATGTTCCTCTCCGCCTCAGCCTTCAATAGAGGCGGTGAGTACTGTGTCTTTCTTCTTGATAGACTCATGACAGAAAACTCTATCAAGGATCGTGCCCACGGTGGGGCTGTGACATAGTCAGGGTGGGGGAGGTCCATGCCCTTAACCAGTAGTGTCTCATTGAGCTCAAAGCGTTTCAGCACTCTGGTTGTGTGAGACAGCCAGGTGTTGTTAGCAAAGAGCTCTTGGTTATGTGCAAGCCGACGCTGCACTCTCTGTCTTAGCTGCGAGTCCAGTTGGACTGTAGGACATTGGCAAGGAACTGGGCTGCCATCTGATCAATCCGGGTGTCCAGGGGAAAGAGTTTGGCCTCCAAGAGGAGGTTAGTAACCTTAGCCCACTCAGGGTCACCCAGAATAATCCTGGCGGCTTCGTTTTGTATGATGTCGAGCCTTTTCCTGAGTCCAGGCTTGACTGTGATCAGGGCAACGGAGGAATAGTCTACAATGGGACGGACAGCGTGCACATAGAAAGATCTTAGTACATGGTGCCCAGCCTCTAAGCGCCACCCCGACAGAGCTCTCATGTCACGATTGAAGTGGGCAGACATTCTTGAAGTATTAGGCTCTAATCGTGCTAGCTTCAGAGCTACAGGGGACCAAAGTCAGCTTAAACACGTACATTAATCTGCGCTGCCCAGGGGGCAGAGAAAAAATTTTCCCTGTCCCTCTAATTTTTAGCAGGTGCCACCAGTGTCATAGATTGTCTGCCCTAACTGCCAGTTATGTTAACCACAATGGATTAACCCATTGTGGATGGGTGTCATGACATACATGATTTTTTTTGTCATCTCCCAAATCTACAAATGTTCATTCACCTCAATATGCAGTCTTTTTCTTCTATTGCTGTCATTGATATATCAGCTAAACCACATTGTATTCTGATCTTAACCCATTAGAAGTGGATGGCATGAATTGCTGCCAAGGCAGAGTTGGTCTTAGATGCGGATTGCATCATGCCAGACAGTGTAAACCCGCCATCCTACTGCATACATATTTTATTAAAACAGTGACCAATGGGTTAACCCCTTCAACATGAGGACGCGTATACTGCGTCCTTGCAGCGCTTGTGTCAAACCCGAGGACGCGCATACTGTGTCCTGGCTGAGTTCTGGTGGAAATGAGTTTTCTTTCTTCTGGATGCTGTACGAGATCTTTCAGAATAGAGGTCGGATATGATACGATATATTACTTGACTTTCATTATTATTACATAAGAGTGGGATTCACTTATACCAGGGGAGGCATTGATGGGCCCTGCTAGCATCATTTTATTATTTATTTATGGAACATTATGTAAAAATATAAAGCATATTATGATTAGTTTACCATACTATTTCAATCGTTTTCTTTGGTCATCTGAGTGAGGCCTCCCACCAAGGTCATTCTTTCCATCTTCCTCCCAACCCATGTAAATAATTTGTCATATGCATATGGGGGAAGAGGTTAACTATGCATATTTTGATATATAACACATGAGGATTATGTTGAGGTTTTGGCTTTAAACTTGTAGAGGTTTTGGCTTAAAACTTCATATTCAGTAGTGACGTTTAAAATTTGGCGTGCGCCGGCAGCTCGGATACGGTGTGAGGAGCATTTTCTACTGCCCGTAGTTAAGGGGTTAAAGTAGGAAGCATCATAAATAAGAGTATTTTGCCACATTTTACATGCCAGTTGTATCATATATATTTATTTATAATGATTGTCCATAACCTTAGCTATTCCACAGTGTACCAGAATCAAAGGGTAGAGCTCAAATTTAGAGTCTGGTGCTATGTTGAGAATTGGTTTTCAAAGAGGAAGCTACACTAGAATAATTACTGAAGGGATGTGGCTATCAAAAAATGTGCATATGCTGTAGGGGGATCAAAGTTTAAACTCCTTTATTAACCCATTGCATACGGGTGTCATGACATACATGTTGGCTAAAAGATGGGTGTCAGTGTGTACATGATGCAACATTGGGATCTGCTCACAGTTGAAACATGCACACACTCACAAAGTATTATGGCTGTAATGGTGCTAGCTCCAGAGCTACAGGGTTCCAAAGTCAGCCAAAATCCATATTTTATGATGGATCTATGGAAAAATATTGTTTGGGCTAGTCTGCTACCCAGGGGGTGGAGAATACACTTTCCCTGTCCCTCTAATTTTTAGCTTGTGCCACTAGTGTTGAAGACTGCCTGCCCTGACCACCAGTTAGGCGTCCCGTCCCGTCTGCAATGGGTTAATTATTGTTCTTTATAAAATTTGGATTGAGTAATGAATACTAAACATGATGATTATTACTTTTTTTATACCTTATGTGTATGGTTTGTTAAACTATAAAAATTATCTTTTCAGGGTCTGTGGCTCGTGCAAGAGTTGAGATAAATGGCAGCTCAGAAGCTCGGAAATTGCAGGATGAAGCTGCAGAGAGAAGCTCTATGCCATATAGAGCTCCAGAACTATTCAACGTGGAATCATTTTGTCACATTGATGAGCGAACAGATGTTTGGGTAAGTAGCCTCTTAATGGGAATATGATTGACAGCATTTATGATAAACATCTGAATGTTTCATTTGATTGCAGCATTTATGATAAACATCTGAATGTATTATTTGATTGACAGCATTTATGATAAACATCTGAATGTTTCATTTGATTGACAGCATTTATGATAAACAAACATCTGAGTGTATCATTTGATTGACAGCATTCATGATAAACAAACATCTGAATGTATTATTTGATTAATAGCATTCATGATAATCATCTTAATGTATCATTTGGTTGACAGGATTTATAATAAACATCTAAATATATAATTTGATTGACAGCATTAATAATAAACATCTGAATGTATCATTTGATAAAGTTATCAGCGAGAAATGTCTATTTCGACTATTAAATCACATATATTTTATGCACAACATGCCCAGTTACAGACTTTTTGGACATTTTTGACATAACCAAAGTTTGTTTATTACTAACATATTAATTTTTTTTCAGTCATTGGGTTGTTTGCTGTATGCCCTCTGCTTCTACAGATCTCCATTTGAAGCTGTGTATGAAAGAGGGGACAGTGTAGCCTTAGCTGTTACAAGTGGAATTACCAAATATCCTGAAAATCATTCATACTCTGAGGTAAGTAGATTCTGATGATTTTTTTGTTTAGCAGAAAAATATACTGTAAAAAAAAATCATGTTTGGTAATAGTTTGCAGCTTTCACAATGCTTTTTGAAGTGATCTGGTACATGGCTTTGGTGTTATTCCTCAATAGAAGAGCAACTCTTACATTTTATGGTTATTGAATGTGAAATTGTGGCACACAATAAAAGAATTCATGTGATTATAGCACCAATCTGAAATTTAAAGTACAATATGAAATCTTGTCCTTTCACCATAAAAGAGAGTTGGAAGGGTTACAAGGGTAACAATTAATTTTGTTGTTGACCATTTGATTACCCTTGTGTCTGTCCTCTTTTATACACTCCTTAAATAGATGTTTTCTTTACATCTTTACGTGCTCTCCTTAACCCACTCACGCCGGATTATGTGCTGACACGTTTCGTGGTTTTCGCGTCAGACACCGCCGACGAGATATCTGGCCAAGGCCGGCACTCGGGGTGAGCGAGCGGGCAGCCCAGGCTCGCGGCCCGTGCGCCCGAGAATCTTGAAGCGTTCGGATGATGAGTTTGAAAACCTCGGAATAGTGACCGTGCAAAGCTGGAATAGCCCCGGCGTGAATGGGTTAACCTGTCGCCGACAAGGTGCTTTTGGCTCCAAATGGTCTAGATACTGGGGTATTTCAAGTGCATAAGCATAATGCCTAGGGGTATTTGCCTGCTCTGGCTGTGGCCAACCACTTTGTGCCCAATCACCCAGCGTGCCGACCATATGGAAAGCCATGACAAAATATCTCGTCCCCAGTGGCAGCTACTGCCACCACTTGACGTGATATTGTGTTACTTGTCACGTGGCTTTAACGGGTTAAATAGATGTTCTTTTTTCTCTTTATAACTCTGTAATTCTTTTCAGAAATCTATTTCAGTTATTGCAGTCTACTGAATAGCTGCTAAAGTTGTACATTTCACTGTCTTTCTTTGTGTCTTATTCTATAGCTGCCAGTATCTGTGTAATTTCTGATCTATACATCTGTCCACTTATCTGTTTTTTCACCCGTAAGTTTTTCTATGTATTTATCCATCTACTCTGTTATTCATCATTCCATCCACTTACCCATGTGCCTAACTTAGTCATCCACTCAGCCCTTCTTTCCTTTCTTTCTTCTGTCCGTCCTTCCTTCCTTCCTTCCTTCCTTCCTTCCTTCCTTCCTTCCTTCCTTCCTTCCTTCCTTCCTTCCTTCCTTCCTTCCTTCCTTCCTTCCTTCCTTTTTCTTTCTTTCCAGAAATCAACTCATCCAACCATCTATCTGACCATTCTTACAATCATCCACTTAACCAATAATAATAGCAGTTTCTTTTTTATATTATGTAATATAACATTAACATTATTTATATTTCATTTCCACTTTTAGGATCTCATTGAACTTATCAAGAGTATAGTAAAAGTGGATCCGAATGAACGACCATATCTTGACTCTCTTATCAGTCGGCTTGATCAG
>NW_028234408.1:25619540-25624540 GCF_977035675.1 Penaeus japonicus
GGAGAAGGAAGGAGAAGGGATGGGAAGGGGAGAAAGAGGAGGGAAGGGAAGGGGAAGGGGAAGGGGAATGAGGGACGGGAGGCATGGGAGCGAAAGGAAGGGAAGAGAGGGGGCAAGAGGATGAGAAGGGAAGAGGGGGGAGAGGAAGAAAGAAGAAAACGGGGGAAGGGGTTAATCGGAAAAAGAAAAAACAAAAATAAAGAAAAGGGAAGGGAAGAGGGAGCAGGGAGAGAAAGGAAGAGAAGAGAAGAGAGACAGGGGGGATGGAAGGGGGAATCCTGTGCGATTTGTCTCCCTCCCTCTCGCTCTCCTCTACTCTCTTCTTTCCCCTCGGGACCCTCCTCTCTTCCTCTTTTCCTCTCCATATCGGTTACGCAATGTTTGTCTTTCGTGCTCTCTCTTTTGCTAAGCTTTAGTGACCTTCATTCTGCCTCGGTGTTTCTTTTCTTCCTTTTTTCCTTTCCCATTACTAGTATTCTGTTCTCGCCTCGCCCCTTGTTGTTTTATCAACTTTGCTTTCCTCTCTCCCGTATAGCCTCCTGTCTTTCCCCTCATTGCATTTTCTCTCCTTTCATCCTTCCCCCTTTGCCGTTTTCCCTCTCGCCTTCATTAATAACAACATTTCCATAAAACCAGAAACGCTGTCTCATCGTACATAAATCTATACTTATTCCACTTAACATCCAGACTACCATTTCAAGTACACGAAAACACACACACACACACCCACTCACACACACTCTCACACACTCTCTCACACACACACACACACACACACACACACACACACACACACACACACACACACACACACAACAACTCACATCACATCACACCACACACTCACACTCACACTCACACTCACACTCACACTCACACTCACACTCACACTCACACACACACACACACACACACACACACACACACACACACACACACACACACACACACACACACGAAGACATGAAGACATACACAAATACACACGCATATATTTATGATTTACGCATCCTCATTCCGGGAGTGAGCAAGTGTTCGCTGGTCAACCATGTGTCAAACGCGCATATGTTCCGGTCCGAAGACCAAGAAAGTTTCCTCCGAAAACCGTCCTGGTGAAACTTTGATGTTGTGGAAGTGTAGTTGTTCGTTATCGATCCATTACCTGGCGATGGCGATATGCGATAGCTGGTAGATAACGCGATATGTAATCACCCCCTTCCCCTTCCCCACTTATGATATTTATCGACCGTCGTTTTGTTTGTTTGCGATACTGAAAAACACGTGAGACTTGGCCGTAATATGTGCGACCAGATCCGTTCAACCCACCCGCGTTCTTAAAAAAGCATTCGACGAAGGAAATGACTATCATGTGATATACGTGGGGTCCGTGAGCGATAAGGTTAAGTACTTGATAAGAACACTCGAGCCGGGCAGCAGATAAGCGTCAGGCTCCCGCGCCTTGTCGCACCGCACTGACGGGAGCAGTCGAGTGCCCAGCGGCCCCACAGCCAGGCCAGACCCAGGCCAACACACCTCCTAATCTGCTTCCAAAGTCCCCGGTGTTGTGTTTCCGTCACTCCCCTTGTGGGGGGCACACCTCGTCTCTCCTCCTCTTTGTTCCCTTCTCGAGGCGGGGGCGTGTCCTCCCTCCTCAGGCGGTTGGGGGGGCTCCCTCCCTTCTCCCTCGACACAGTGTGCCAGTGACCGAGCGGGCCTTTTCCCATCCGCAGCGGACAGTAAGGGTGCGACCTCCACGTGGTGTGACAATCCTGTGTTTGGCGAGAAGTAATAACAAAGTGAGGGAACGTGGCGCGCTACAAGTAGTGTGCTCCGGGAGAGAATTTCACTATTTCTTAGGTTGCAATTTCAGTTCGCAATAGTGTGTGATAGTTTCTTCGACTGCCAAGAGAGAACAAGAAATTCAAAATGATGATGGTGAGTATTGAATTTCTCTGGTTGAATCCAACTTTCCTCCGCTTTTACTCTGTGCCCTTCAATCACACTTCCCCGCTCGAGTTGAAGTGCTCCTTTCGCTCAGACGAAGGGTATGCTTCCTCGACGCTGGTCGGTTACCGAACTAAAATTTGTGACGAGCTTAACCAACTATCCTACATGACGTCACTTTACCAAGATCAATGCTGGGTTCCAATATTAAATTTCCGTAAGTCTTCGCAAACAAGGAGTGCCATAAACCATTGTCGTGTAAAAATGTACTATGAGTGAATCGTATTTTCTCTATTAAAATGGATATCTGTGACCAGTGACGCCTACGTTTGCAGCGGAAATTTGATGCATAAATTGATTGAAAAAGTTTGGGCAGTGACGGGACCGCTTTTTCCACAAATAACGTTATCCAAAACAGATATCTTAACCATGACAAGACAGTATTCTTATCATAAGCGCTCGTCGATGCTGATAACTTAATTGATATCCCTCTGGTGCAAGGCGTGCGCATGGAACTAATTTCAATTAGAGTAAGGCTTACCACAAACTACTTACAAACAAAAATCCAAGTTCAAACTACGTGCAAAACTTATGACAATCGCAGTCATGGTACACACTCAGTCCTTATCAGTTGCTCCGGCACGCACCATATATTATATAATGAACCGTATGGGAAATGATGTAAATTCGAGCGAGCAATTATTCTCCTGTGGGATATGAAAGTCTTGTGGGTCTGCTGGGGCTTAAAAGCACGATAAAGTACATTAACAGGGTTAACAGTGGCCCGCTAGCAGGCTAATGGTGAACTGTTAGCTTGCGTGGTAGTCTTCTTAAAGGTGAACTGGCATTCCTCCCCCCCTCACACCTCCCCCTCCCTTCCCCTCCCCCTCGGCTCAGATGTCAGTGTTCTGAGGCTGCGAGTTATATTGCATTACTGACAGCTTGGTAACCCTTTACTAATTAGTCATATTGCTGTTTGAAAGCGACGAAACAAAACTAAAGGAAACAAAGAACCCAAGATAGTTTCCCCTAGCAACGAGGAGCCGTTCCTCTCTCTCTCTCTCTCTCTCTCTCTCGTCTATCTCTCGCTTCTCTCTCTCTCTCTTCCTCTCTTTGATTCCCCTTCACTGGGTTTATTTTCCGTATCTCTCGCCAAACTGTAAGCAAAGACACACAAGCAACACACATACAAAGGCGACCGCAAAAGGGGACAATGGGAAGGGCGCTCCCGTGACCTCTTCAGCGGCCGAGGCTTCGATCCTTTTGCATCCTTACGTTACTTCTATGGTCAGTATTTGAAAGAGTTTTCCACGACGTCGAAGGAGAAATACTGACTTGTGGATTCCCTTATTGAGGCTCTTCTCCTTGCTTACGAATTTTATATGCAGCGGCATTAATTGTCTTTTAATTGATCTTCCTTGTACATCATGAATATGCCCTTTTGCAGTGTCCTCTCTCTCTCTCTCTCTCTCCCTCTCTCTCTCTCTCTCATCACGGAGCTCTGCATCTCTCTCCTCTCTCCCTCTCACTGCGAGCGTGCGGATCTACTCTCTCTCGCCTGCTTTCTCTCTCTCTCTCTCTCTCTCGGGGGACCGGCACTCTCTCTCTCTCTCGTATTTCCTCCTCAACTGCCCTTGTCTCTCTCTCTCTCTCTCTCTCTCTCTCTCTCTCTCTCTCTCTCTCTCTCTCTCTCTCTCGCTCTCTCTCTTATTCATTCTCTCTCTCTCTCTCCCCCTCTCTCTCTCTTTCTTTCTTTCTTTCTTCTCTCTTTCTCCCTCTCTCCCTCTATCTATCTCTCTCTCTTATTCATTCTCTCTCTCTCTCTTTCTCTCGCTCTCCCTCTCTCTCTCTCTCTCTCTCACTCTCACTCTCACTCTCTCTCTCACTCTCACTCTCACTCTCACTCTCACTCTCCCTCTCTCTCTCTCTCTCCCTCCCTCTCCCTCCCTCTCCTCTCTCTCTCTCCCTCTCTCTCTCCTCTCTCTCTCTCTCTCTCTCTCTCTCTCTCTCTCTCTCTCTCTCTCTCTCTCTCTCTCTCTCTCTCTCTCTCTCTCTCTCTCTCTCTCTCTCTCTCTCTCTCTCTCTCTCTCTCTCTCTCTCTCTCTCTCTCTCTCTCTAAGGTAATATTTTTATGATACCGTAACACTGATATACTGCAGTGTCTCTGTCATACAGGATTCATGTATATGGAAGTTGTAGATACGAAACATCTATAGATTGTAAGACGTAGGGGAGAAATCTGGATATTTCCAGATATTTTATTGGCCTTTTATGAGCCATAAACAACAGAACGTAACAGTGACATAGGGACCGAAAAGGGGAAAAGTTAACACATACACGCACGCACAAACACTCCTTTCAAATGGCAAACTGAGGAGCATGGCATTTCAGCAACATCCTATTCGTCACTGTCTATTTCTGTCGGCTTCCTGCCATGTTACTATCTGTATGCTGTGTTTTCCTCTCTCCCGCCAGTATGTCCTGTAAGCGTATACATGTAACCATATGTATACATATGTAGGCTACTTGCATACTCGCATCAATGTTTTTTTTTTTTTTAATTAAAAAAACATTTCTTTCTAGATATTAATAAACATACACACCGCCACGTCATATCAACACAACATTCACACATCACACACACACAGTACACGCAAAAAGGGAAACACACACACACACACACACACACACACACACACACACACACACACACACACACACAGAAACACACACGCGCACATGAGAAGAGCGATTCTCCTCCACGAGAAAAACGGCTTCCAACACAGGGTAATAATAGCAAGTTCTTGTTAGGGACTTTAATGTCCCGAGGAAGAAGGAATGAAAATTGCAATGTTCACATAACTCCTTCCCCCAGTGCAAAGGGACGTCTTTATGAAACGATTTAGATCATTGCATACTTACTTCAACGATTCTGTTGCAGGCGTTGCAGTATCCCTACTTTCCAAATATTTGTTATTTGATATTCTTGTTTGTCTTATTTCCATTGTTCACCTTCCTGTGCATGATGAAAGGTCCTATGCTCTCGCTGCTGTTGG
>NW_028234408.1:25647040-25657040 GCF_977035675.1 Penaeus japonicus
AATCCTCTCTCTCCTCGTCCCTCGCCTATCATCCTCTCTACTCCTATCTCTCTCTCTCTCTCTATATAAATATATATATATATATATTAAATAGATATATTATATAGAGATATTATAGATATAAATATTTTATAGTTATATTTTAATAATATATATGATATATATATATATAGATTGATTTTTTATTTTGTTATATATATAGTGAATTTATCTTTTCACTCTCATACTCAAACTCTCAAAATACTAGATATTTATATAGTTTAGATATAGATATTCAGATATATGTTTGATATATATGAAGATTTATATATATATTTATATATTTATTTATTATTGACAGAGACTAATACATATTCATTTGCTGACTCACAAAACATATATAAAACACTCTCTCAACTCTCATCTCACACTCTCACTCCACTACACACACACCACACACTAACTCACAACACACACACTATCACACACACACACACTAACACACACACACACACACAACACACACACACACATATTGTAAATATATATAGAAAATATATATTATAGATATATTTATTGATTTGATATTGTGAGATGTGTTATGGTTATATGATTATTTGGGGGTATTTTATATTCAAGATATTTTTATATAGATATTATATACGATTATACTAGATATATTTATAGAGTTTGTTTTATAATAATTATTTATATATGTATTATAGGATATATTACACTCTCTCACAATGACTCACACTTTGTATAGTTAGAGATATTTTAGACTTATATATATATATATAGAAATAGATATATATATAGGGGTGTGGGTGTGTGTGTGTGTGTGTGTGTGGGTGTGTGTAATGTGGGTGTGTGTGGGTGGTGTGTGTGGGTGTGGTGGTAGGTGTGGTGTGGTGTTGTGGGGTGGGGTGTGGGGTTGTGTTGTAGATGATATGGTTATGTGATGTATATGTGATAGTTATATATATTATAATATTAGATATAATATACATAGTTATGAAGTGTTTAATATATAGTTTTATAGTTTGTGTTCTTAGATGTATATTTTGAAGTTTATGTGTGGTGTGGGTGGGTGTGGTGTGGTGTTGGTGTGTGTTGTATTATAATTATTGTTATTTATAAGATTTATAGATATATAGATATATTGATATTTTGAGTTTTAGATATTACTGTTTATATAGAGATATATGAGATAAGTATTGTTGATATTTACACTCTCACACAGTGCTTATATATGTATATATATATACAGATATATATATTTATCATATATATATTTATATATATATATATAATATATATATACATAAACAATTGTATATGTATGTATATATATTTTTTAATTAATATATATTATATATATAATTTTTATATAATATCAGATATATATATATATATAATATTATATATATATACATATACACATGTATATGTATGTATATATAATATATATATATATAGATATATATAATATATTCTATATATTATATATATATATATATAAAATATAAACATATATAAATATACATACACATTGAGATAGATATATATATATATATATAATGATATATATATATATTATATATATATATATATATAAAAGTATATATATATATCAATGTATGTATCTACACATATATACAAAAACTTATAGATATCCCCTCGTCATGATAAATCAACTTGTAGGCAACTTCCCTCTCGAAGGAGGTTGCGAAAGAGTTCCCTTATCGAGCCCGAGAGCCTGATTAGGGTTTGAATGCGATAACCGGCGACGCCACAGACGGTTCGTTGTGCCTCGTCCGCCATCGCCTCCCTCTCTTCACCTTTATCAGTCTTTGTTTCCCTCCTTTGCTCACACTCGAGTCTCGCTCTTGTTTCACCTGTACTTCGGATCGATCTTCTCCCTTCCATGCTTTTTTTTTCCTCTTTTTTTTAAATATGGAAGTCCTTTCCTCGTTTCATTTTTCTCCTGTGTGCTCTTCTCTTGCATCAAGTTCTCCTCGATCCTTTTATCTTTAACGGCTCTTCCCCTTCTCTGATTTATCTTTCAATATTTTCTCGCTTCACTTTTGAATGATTTCTCTCTCTCTCTCTCTCTCTCTCTCTCTCTCTCTCTCTCTCTCTCTCTCTCTCTCTCTCTTTCTCTCTCTCTCCCCCCCTCCCTCCCTCTCTCTTTGTCTCTCTCTATATATATATTATGTATTTATCTATCTAACTGTCTATCTATATACATACATACATACATACATACATACATACATACATACATACATACATACATACACACACACACACACACACATATATATATATATATATATATATAAAAATAATATATATAATGTGGTTGGGAGTTTTGGTGTTTTTATGTATGTAGATTATATGTATATATGTATAGGTATATATAATTAATATATAGATATATATATATACTATATATCAAGACATACACACACACACACACACACACACACACACACACACACACACACACACACACACACACACACACACACACACACATATATATATATATATATGAGTCAATGGAAGAGACAGAAACCCACCTATTCATAACTTCTACCTTTCTCCTCCCGCCTCTTCCTTCCATTCGCTTTTACTCATTCGCCCTCACTCACTGAACTTAAACTTCCCCATTCCCTCCACACCGTATACGTTGGTAAATATTGATAAGTTATCTCGCTGATACAGGGGGTGGGCAGGGTAAGCAAGTCTGTTGTAATGAGTAAAGATCTTACTTTCGAACACATGTATACTTAAACGCACGCACAAGCACAAACTCACGTTTTAAAAAAAATCAAATGTAAGAATGGAGTTGTTAGGGTGACTAGTCGTTTGCAGTTCTGTGTTGCTGTTGTTGTTTATATAGTTTAATTGTCGCGAATGTTTAAATTTGAATTATTGCGAAAAAAGGCAAGATTTTGGATGCAAGCATACTACATTATACTGCTACTGCAAGTGTTAGTGATGTATATGATGGTAAAGTCTAGCTATATATGGTTGATACTAAATAATCATGTAAGTTTTGATGGAAATGATGGTAATAAGAAGAATACCGATAATTCCCGGTATAGTAATAACGTCAATAGCAATAATGATAATGATGATGGCATTGTTATCGTCATTTTATGAAGGAAATGATAAAACCAGTTAGAGGACTTTTATATAGGCCTAGAGCAGTGGTTCTTAAGGTTTTCCAGGTCATATATCTCAAAGTTCAACTGAAAGTGATCCTGATACACCCTCTCCAATATTAGCCTAAAACTCCCGAATCTTAATTTTTAATTTCCTGTAAAAAAAGAAAACAGGACGCTTATGAACAAACAGCTGAATTCTATGGACTCTTTTCTCTTCTATTTTCATTAAATATATGAATAAAGTATAATTCTCACACAAAATAATTCCTCACGGTCAGATTGTTTTCCATGCCTTTTTGGATACCCTCAAGAACCGATTCCGATACCACCCCCTGGGGGTATTAAGGCGCTACTTTAAGAACACCTGAACTAGATGGTAGCAGCAATAGCTTGATTCCTTGAAAAAAGGTTATGAGAGTTTTCTATAAACAAACAAAGCCTTGCTTGTTCGGCTTGCACAGAAAAACAGCTACTTATACTGTAGCGCGTCTTCCTCACCCGAGCAGACTCTGTTCCACTGGAAACGCTCGAAGTTCGTCACAACTCCTGAACGCCCTGGAAGCATCTATCTGTGCTAGGGGATGGCCACGTCCTGTCCCAGCTCTGTCTCAACTGGAGGTACTTCCTAGTTTCTTATCTCGGCGTCACTTTGGTTCAGAACAATCAACGACTGACGATGCATACATATACAATATAAACGATAGTTTACTAAGAATGAAAGTAAGACCTGGAAAAGAAAAACTTTTCCTATCATTTCTATCACCCAAGGTAAATAATGCATGTAGAAGAAACCGATAGCCCCGAAATTCAGTTTCACTTCATTAATTTCTAGTAAAGAACTAAAGAACAATTCCTTAAGACCTTTAGTTTCAATTTTTTTTCGCAATGAACCTTTTCCTCCTTTTAGCAAACTGTTTATATTTTCTTTTTTGATGACTTTTTATTTATCCTTTATTTATTTTTTTTAACAATGTATATATACATGACGTGTGTGCGGAATGAAGCCGATAAGACAAATTACTCATGTGTTAGTAATACCCATGTGTCTCCTAACAATACAAAATTCAACGTTATCTAGAGACGGATCTCGTTATCAGCCCCTTGATGTTTGTATTCAGGATATGACGCATAGTGAGTTTTACTGGAAATTATCAGTACTTCAGAATTGTTGCAAAAGAATTATGTGGAAAAAACAGATTTATTTTAGTCACTCCGTCTAAACTGACTTTACTCATCAAAGAAAATGTAATTTTAAATGCTTTGGCAGCACAAACTCTAGTAAAGGTGGTCCATTTTCATATAATTAATTTTACATTGCCATTTGGTAATAAATCATTTTTGTACTCAAATAATATCTGCTGAATTTGAATATCTATATATCTTTGAGTGTGAGTGTACTATGTGTGGGGTTGTAAGTCTGCACGTGGGTGGGCGTGTGTGTATGTGTATGTGTTACGTGTTTATGTGCTATATGCGTTTAAGTATATTCTCATTTATACTGCAGCTTCATCAATGAACAAATAAAAATGAATGTTGTTCTCGTTGTTCCAGCCTTTCCTCCAAAGCGTCGCGGTGATGGTCGCGGTGACGTCCTATGCAACCCTTGCCAGAGACCTTCAATCCATCTGCTCCACATGCGCCTGCCTCCCCACCTCCACCGAGGTCGACTGCCGAAATCGGGATTTTCGGGAAGTAAGTATACATAGACACAGTGAAGTGTCTTAGGATGTGTACTTGCACATACATGCACGACATAATCACTGCCTCCATTTCTCCTTATGTCCGCCCTGCCTCTTCCCCCCCAGATTCCTGATCTCTCCCAGGACAGAGTGAACTACACCTGGACTCTGGATTTGAGCAACAACATGATCAGAAGCATAACAAAATTTCCAAGTCTTCCAAACCTCGCGGAGCTTCACATCCAGTAAATTACGTGGATTTTATTGAGCAGCAAATCTATTGACAATATATTTCTTTCACAATTAGTTCCCAACCATCAGCTTATGTTTAGCCCCATGGGATTCCATTTCACGAGAAGCATTTATACCATCTACATCTAACCTGAAGTCTTATCATGTGACTGATATGATAAGAATGTTTAATTTACCTAATACCATGATCAGAGTGAAAAATTGTCACACTATCTTTCCCTTACCTCATTGGATTGACATTCTTGATGTTTACAGGAAGAATTACCCATCAACTATCGAAGACTCGGCTTTTGCAAACCTGGATAGTCTGAAGACGTTAAATCTACGAAATAACGACCTCACTCATGATGCGATAAGAGAAGGAGTTTTTGAAGGTACTTAGGAAGGGGTCGTCGGGAAGTGGAAAGGAAATGACTACATTTAGTGTGACTAAATGTAGTCATTACATTATACAAATCAGTGCGGACATTCCATTCATAGACTTGCCATGAACTACGTCTATTGCTAGAATATTTTGTTCGCTTCTTGAACTCCTGAATTTCATCAATGATAATAAAAAACGAGACTTGGTGTATAACAAATATGAGTAATTTTGCGAATATAAAAACAAAAAATAATAGAATGAAATACAAACAGTCTAACATTCATTACATTCCATCCTTCATATTAATCTGCAACTTAAAAGTTCTCCTCCGCAGGTAGATACAGCCAAAACTCATCCTTCCCCCTCGCCCTTGAAGTTCTCGACCTGAGTTACAACAACTTCAGCCTCCTCCCGAGGAACTGCTTCCGCCACCTACCTGTGCTCAAGAAGCTGATCCTCGCCCACAACCCACTGGGCGACCTGTCCCACGCCACGAGCATGGCCATCAACGAGCTGCACAGCCTCATCGAACTGGACCTCTCGCAGACGGGCATCGACCGCCTTCCGCACAGCTTCCTCACCGACCTTCTGTAAGCGTTGGGCGAAGCGGAGGACGAGGAGGGGGCCTTGCCTCGGCTGGTAACAGGGCCAGGGGGGGGGGGGAGTGACAGAGGGAGAGAGAGACTGTATAACACACGCACACAAATATATATATATATATATATATATATATATATATAGATATAGATATAGATATAGATATATACATGTATATGCACACACACACACACACATTATATATATATATATATATATATATATATATATATATATATATATATACATATGTGTGTTTATATATATATATATACATATATATACATATATCTACATATATATATACACACATGTATATAAATATGTATATATATATGCATATACATACATGTATAGATATTAATATATATATATATATACATATACATACATATATATATACATATACATATATATATATATATACATATACATACATATATAAACATATACATATATATACATATACATATACATATACATATACATATACATATATATATATATATATATATATATATATATATATATATATATATACATATACAGATATATACACGTATATATGCACACACACACACACACACACACACATATATATATATGTATATATATATATATATATATATATATATATATATATATGTAAACATACATATACATATTTATATGTATATTTATGTAAATATATGCACATACACATACATACATATATGAATACACTTATATATACACACATACATATGTATATACATGTATATATGTATATATATGTGTATGTGCATGTGTGTGTAGGCTTGTATTTGTGCACATAATACATATACATGGACATCCCTATCAACATCATTGTAATTATCATCATCATCATCATGTCATTATCATTATCATTATCATCAACATCATCATCATGTCATTATCATCATCCTCATCATCACTATTATTACCATTGGCATCACGGTTACTATCATTAGTAATGTTATAACTATTAGATACTGACAATAATCATCACTGATTAGGGTCTACGCAATCGCTAATATCAGGCAATATAATTACTCGTGAGGAGGCCGCTTGCGCAAACCCTCTCTGCCTGAACGAGCGAATCCCCACTTGGCTCTTTGATGGTTTCTCGCCCGGTAGGTGTGTTGCGCGAGCCACGTGATAAGTACTTATCACCATCTGACTCAGAGTATATTTTGTAACGCTTTTCCGGAAACCTCCTTGAAGGATCAGTGCATTATTTTTCTATGATAATAGTCATAATAATAATATTGATAACATTGATTATGATAATGATCATAGCAATACTGATAACAACAAGAACAACAATAATAATAATAATAAGAAGACTAACGAGACAAGCCGGATGAGGAGAGAGACTGATAGGAAAGCCTAGGATGTATAATGATGTTTATATCTTGAGCTGTAGACGGCGATGTGAGCTGGCTGGCAGCACATTCAAGGGTAACCTTCACGGGCTGAGGTATGCCGCCCCTTGACCTGCCCGTGGAAGGCTAGGGAGGGGGGAGGGCTGGGGATCTCACAGAGAGAGGGGAAGGGATAGTGGAAGGAGAGGGCGAGGCATACTAGAAAGAGCGTTTTACACACGTTCTGCGCCAACGCAGGGATTAAAATGATTGTTCGCCAATATGTAATGTGGCCGCGGTAACCGTATACAAAAGGAATTACGTTGTAAACGCAATATCCCAAACAAATAAGATCATAGTATTTGATTTAATCCCAGCTAGATTGGGGACACTTGACCCCAATACAGTATAAGGCGAAATGTAAACACAGGTTTAGAAAGCATTATACGTGACAGTAAACATTATCCATATTTTTGTAAAGTGCTTCACATTTAACAAAGTTCTTAGTTACAATGAACTAACATCTCCAATGGCGGTCTTAAATGCGTAATATACATTCCCTTCATGTTTTAAATCCTTTTCGTTTCACAGTTCTCCTTCGGCCTGCCGTTACGTGTATCTCAATACCTCTTTCTTTCTCGCCACAGTAACCTCCAGGTGCTGATCCTGGCTGGGAATAACATCCAGAGGGTTCCAGAAGAGATCAACTACGGCCGCTCGCTGGTGCACCTCAACCTCAATGCAAATCCCATTGAGGTGGGTTTCAAACCTTAAAGTTTTAATAATAATATCACTGGCAATAACTGAGCAAATGCTAAACAATCGAATGATGAATTGACGGCACCAATGTCAGATTGATATTGCAAGAGCGATTAATGCAATGATAGACAAAATATACAATAATTTTCCTGAGGCCAATATTCATTACCCTTCACAGATCGTGCAAGAAGGTGACTTCACGAACAAGAGTTCCGGCCTGCGGAGACTGGACATGTCCGCAATGCCGAAACTGAAGACTATAGGTCGTCACGCGTTCTCTAACCTCAAAAGTCTCGAGGTTCTTCACCTCTCCAACTGCCCGAACCTCTTCGTGATCGACAACGAGGCCTTCTACCAGCTGGATCCCAAGGAGACGCTGAAGGAGGTGAGAGACAGAGGGGTTGCAAGCACATATCTGTACCTGCATACATATTCGCATGTACACATATTTGAGGGTGTGTGAGTTTGCGTACACACATCTGCACACGCGCACATACAGATTGAGCAGATCAATCCACAACTTTCAATGCTATCAATGGCAAAGAAAATGCATTTTTCATCAGTTTGACTTTGCATTCCAGGTCCATATCCAAGCCAATCGATTGTCAAGCCTCAATGAGAACATGCTCCCTTGGATGAACATAAAATATGTGGATATCCAGGACAACCCGTGGAACTGCGACTGCAACTTGAAGTGGGTGGCCGAGAAGCTCCTTCCCCACCTCGAGGAGAACCCGGGCACCACGCTGTCCCTCCTGTGAGTAACACGACCGCCTCAGAGAAGCGGAAGAAGGAAACTAAACTGGGATTAACTGTATTTCATAAGATGTGGTATGCCTTGCATCTTGGAATCAAATCACATTATCAGCAGGAGGTTTAGGAGATGTAACTAGGGAGACATGAAAATTCTACCGTGTGAGATATTGCTGCATTGTGCACAACTACTCTGTGCAGCGTAATACTATTAGTAACAGATGTCCGTATTCTTGGATTAAATTAAAAATTAATTTTTGCGATAGGTATCGCGTGGAAGGGGTTTAGTCATTGGGGCGGGGTTATATAATATAAAATCCGACCTAATGTCTATATCATATACCTCTACACGTAATGCGATGACAAGGTTAAGCAATAATTTGGTGGCATAAGCAATGATGTTTGACCACTTACCCGTTTGGCTTCGGCATAGTAAAGCTTTCAGGTTTGTAGAAATGATGTACTGTGAGCAAATTTTGTTTTACCATTTGAGCGAGCTAAATTTCACGGGTTACTTAGTGGTTCAAAGTGCTGTGCTGATTGCCATTCATATTCGTAATTTTAAAGGTATTTTGAATGTATACAAAACTTTTATATTCAACTTATTTAGTCCTTGTTAAATTCGATTACTAAAATAATGCCTAATGATGTAGAACTAATAAAAAAAATGATTCCCGGGAGTGGGGCGGAGCCAAGCGTTTGGCAACGCTGACGAGGGTGGAGTGTAGCAACGGAAAACTAACTGCACCCTTTCCCTGTTTATGGACACTTTTGAGGCAGTGAAAAAGACGGCTTTGTCTTTTGTTGTCTGTGATGCTTTCATGTCCCTTCCTGTTTGGCTATAATTAAGCTGAGTTTTTATCCGAGGTGCACAGAGCTGGTTTCTTTTGTTATACATTTCTGTTTCATCTTTTTCATTTCTGGGTTGTCTCTAGGAAAACGAAAGTTAAATAGCAGTCTTTCATAAGGAAAGGGTGTTATTTTCTCAATAAATGCTTGTCTAAATCATTTAAGATAATGAAACTGACATTGATATCACTACTCCTATTAATTATTATGATGGTGCATCGGTGATGG
>NW_028234408.1:25684540-25692040 GCF_977035675.1 Penaeus japonicus
GCAGCAAATTTTGGTGGTCTCTTATTAAAGATCAACAGGGTTTTTCGAAAGTAGAGGACATTCCACCTCTAAAATATCACAATGGGGCATTTGCTGTCAAAACTTCTGAAAAAGCCGATATCTTTTCAGAACATTTTGCCAACAAAATGCAGGTGCCAGACCCCAGCCGTCCAGCATTTGTCCTGCCAGAACTAACATCCCATCGTCTTCAAGACATAAATGTATCTTACAGGAAGTGGACACAAACAAATCTTCAGGGCCTGACAACATCAGTCCATATTTCCTAAAGCAAGGTGCAAATGAGTTGGCACTCCCTCTGTCAATTTTTTTCCAAGAGTGCATTGCTCAAAGCAAATGACCTAAACTTTGGAAGAAGGCGAAGGTGGTTCCCATACATAAAAAGAAAGAACGCTGTGAAGTGGGAAATTGCCGTCCTGTATCACTTCTTTCCAACATTGGCAAGATACAGGAGACAATTATCTCTAGACAACTGACCCAATTTCTACAAGACCACTGTCTTCTCAACGAAAGGCAGTTTGACTTCAGAAAGGGTCGGTCAGCAGCAGACCTTCTCCTGAACCTTTTATCTATATGGCACAGAGCTTTGAATGATCAGATGATCACCTTCATTATTGCACTTGACATCACTGGAGTCTTTGACAAGGTCTGGCATGATGGTCTTCTGGCCAAGTGCAAAGCGAATGGATAATTGGCAGGCTACTTAACCTGCTTGGAGACTATCATCGAGGTCGTTCCTTACATGTAGTGTATAAGGGCGCAACTTCTCAGGAGTTTCCCATTGGCGCAAGTGTTCCACAGGGTAGTGTTCTAGGACCTCTGTTGTGGAATATTTACTTTAATTGCCTACTTGATCTTGTCCCAGAATCATATGCATATGCTGATAATTGCACAATATTCTTCTCATTTGACAAGAACCAGTTAAATGAAGCTGAAAGAGTAATGCAGCAGCATTTAACAAGTATAACCGCCTGTGGCAAATCACGTTTGCTGCAGAAAAAACTCAAATGATGCACATAGCTCAGCATCAAAACAACTGCACACTCAAGCTCTCAGTGAACGACATCGTGATAGAAGATGCAGACATACTGGACACACTTGGAATTAAGTTTGATAAAAGAATGAATTTCAAAAGCCATATTAAGGATCTCGCCAGGAAAGGAGCAGGGAAGTTGGCAGCATTGCGGCGAATAGCTCCTCTCCTTGATGCAAAAGGATACAAGATTCTCTACACCTCACAGGTGCGACCCTGCTTTGAATACTCTCCCCTCACTTGGATGGCCTGTCCTCCGTCCTTTCTACAACTTCTGGAGAAGGTAGGTCACCGTGCTCGTCGGTTGATAAACAACTGTACAACTGAAAATGTCCCAACCCAGCCTTCAGCATCATTACAACATAGGAGAGATGTAGCTGGCCTCACAGTACTCTGCAAAACCACCTTTGAAGAGAACCCATGGCTGAGACCACTGCGAGCTAAGGTGAAAACACCAACTTATGGCACAAGAAGTCAAGCTGCTAGCGAGTTCAGCGTGGAGGTACCCGTCTATGGAATAAGTTTGCTGATTCTCTGGACTGAACTTGCTTCAGATCAATACAGAGTATTAAACAAGCAGCAAATAACTGGTTACTCTACAACACAGCTCACACATATGTTTATGTTTTGCATTTACTTAACCTTTATGTATGTGCATGTATGTAACATCACATTCCTTTTGATAATGGTGATAAGGAAAATATATGCATTTATGTAACATGTTTATGAAACTGAGATAGGTAGCTTTTAGCTTTTAGATAGGAATCATTAAGCAATGCGTCCTTTAGCCTTACATGTGTGCACGGGCATAGATATAAACTTGTGCACAGCTACATTCATCACCATGTATTTGTGTTAAATAAAGTGTAAAAAGAGAGAGAGAGAGAGAGAGAGAGAGAGAGATTAAGCAGAGGGCGCTGTGGGGGTCAGTGATCGGGTGAACAGAACTGATAAAGAACAGTGATGGAAAATGAAAATCATGTAATTTTGATGACAGAGAGAGAGAGAGAAAGAGAGAGAGAGAGAGGAAGTGACAGAGAGAGGAAGAAAGAGAGAGGGAGGGAGGGAGGATGAGAGAGAGAGAGACAGGAAGAGAGGGGGGAGAGAGAAAAAGAAAGAGAGAGAAAGAAAGAAAGAGAGTGAGAGAGTGTAACCTTGCAATAACCATTTATATTTGTATTATGTCTGCTGTGATTATTGTTATGTCCATCGAAAATTATTAACACATGTATGCTTTAGCTATCGTATTCTATGTAATACAATAGTCAATGTAATTTATATCTGTCATGTCATTTTAGTTGTTATATATATATATAAATATAAATATATATATATATATATATATATATATATATATATATATATATTCTACCACATACACATATATACATACATATATGTAGGCTCGTTGCTTTACCTATCTGTCTACCCCTCTCTTATTGTCACGCCAGACATACCAGTGTTGTTTTGTCTTTCCCTTTGCAAGAGCTTCCCTCTTGCAACACTTCCCTCATCTCATTCCAAATGTCACATGTCACAAAAAAAACACGTGATTCACACATATCCTGAGACAAATCATACATTGTGGTAGAGTCTCCTCTCGGGGAGCAGAGGAGCAACACTTCGCTCCTCCTCCTCGGAGCAGCCCTCACTCCAACGTCCTACTGTTCAAGCTTAGCAATAAACCAAGAAAGCTGTTTCTGCCGTGTTCTTCACACCCCAAGCCACGTTACCATATACATGCAGAGTCCAAGTCGGACCTGTTAAAGAGAGAGAGAGAGAGGGAGGGAGGGAGAGAGAGAATGAGAGAGAGAGAGGTCATGCAAAAGTGAAGCGAGAAGATACTTAAAGAGAGAGAAAGAGAGAGGAAGCAGAAGGAAGGGTAAAGAGAGCTATTCCAGGATACGACATGCAGTCGGCTTCTAAGATAGTGATAAACTAATATAGAGTAAGCAGAAGGCGCTGGTGGGGTCAGTGATCGGGTGAACAGAATCGATAAGGAAAAGTGATGGAAAATGGAAATCATGTAATTTTGATGACAAATATCTATGTATTCCATGCCTGCCTTTCAAGTGATTTATATCCATTCCTTTCTGGCAGTTAATTATATTACATTTTATTAGCTTCCCTTTCTTCATTGCAACTCCCCCACATTTCTCTACCCAACATTTCATTATAAATGTACTGTAATCACCTATGAATTAATTTGATCCTTCGTTTTGCTCATTTACATGATGGATGGTTGATCTTTTACCTTTGATGAAGTTGTCATCTACACAAAAATTATCATTACTATCATCATTGTTATCATTTTCATCATTATTGTTATTATTGTTATCATTTTTCATCATTATTGTTGATACAATAGCGATAGCAATAACAATGATAGCTATTACTAGTTTTATCATTTTTCTTATTATCGTTATCGTTTGAGTGTTATCATTATCATTATTATTGTCATTATTAGTATCATAATAACTTTTTATTACTATGAGTACTATTGTAATCCTTATCATCATTATCAATATCATTATTGCTTTTGTTATTATAATCATTATCATCAATATATCATCAGAATTATCATTGATATATTACCGCAATTGACGCTTTATTATCATAATCATAATTATTCTAACTTCCTTTCATTATTACCTCTATTACTTATTTTCTGCAGGTCGCGTACAGAAATCATATCCCACCTTTGTTCACACCATGTCAGTTCCGGGTGGTTATTTCTGCACAGCAGGTCTCGCGGAGTATGCCGCTGGGGAGAGGGGGGGGGGATGTCAGGAGGCACAGTGAGGGAGGGAGAGAGTTGGGTGCCAGTGGCCGGGATCAAGGTAAGGCCGGGTTCCAAAGCGGGGATCCTTTGTTCTGTGTTTTTGAATCTTTAATTCGAAGCAAGCTATATGATCTACCAATCAATAGATAGTAAATTAAGTGCTGTTCAGTTCTCTGCCCACACAGTAATTGCATAAGCATTCTCTCTCTCTCTCTCTCTCTCTATGTGAATGTGTGATAAATGATGATTAAGAAACTGACAGAACCTGAGTGGTGAAGGAGAGAGATGGCTGGGTATCTGTAAAACATAGCATCTATGATTCACCATTTTTAGAACTTGATAGGATTTTGAAAAGTAAGGCGGTAATGTATTTCAGCAAATTCTATGTCTTAAAAATATCCCAGTCTGTCAGTCAACATCTATCAAGCCATATATACAATCTATCTACAGTTATCGCTACCCCTCCTTTCTCTAGAAGGCGTGAGGGAATGTGCGCCTTTGTATATACTGATCGGGTACATTATTGATTGGGCATTGCACTATACCTGTGAAATCTACATAAAAAGTTCCGACTTAAACATAAAATTGCAAAGAGGCCCTGCATTGACTGCCTCTCTCTCCCTGACAAACAGCTTCCACTCCGGGCCTCCTGACTGTTCACCTTCGTATTCCGCGTAATCTGCCGCGCGGAATTGACCACCCGGGCTGGATACAGTGTGGACGGAGGGAGATCAAGATTTCAGCCAATGAGGGCTCTTCTCCGAAAGGATGATTACCTAATGTGTGATGTACGATATTTTTTTTTTTTTTTTTTTTCATAAACGTGACCAAATTTGATATGGTGCGTAGATAAAAAACGAATCATTTACTTTTGGTTTTACTTTTTTTGAAATCCCAGACGAGGTCGAAGTTGAATATGAACTTATCCAAGTTTGGTCCTATATTGAAATACAATACACTGAAATAGAAACCAAAAATTTGGACATACTCAATTAAGACACTGATTTGCAAATAGTTTTACTTGAGGAAAATTCAGGAAACCGTTAATTTTATAGTTTTCAAGAACTTTGACTGCTTTTCATGGCAACTGTAAAAATCTTAATATTTTAATATTTAAATCTTAATATTTGACGTTAACCAAACCGCCGGAGGACGAAGCGGTTGTCACGGTTGGGTCGTGAACCAACACATGCGCGGAATACAGCATTTCCGTCGTTTCCGGGACCGACATAAATGCTATAACGTTTATTCATGAGTATTAATGAGCTATTCATAGATTTTGTTGAATGTCTCGGATTTGCTGTAATAGAAATTTATCATGATTACAGTATTCTTATGGGAGTGGATTTCACGGCGAATGAGTATGATTACGCAAGGCCCTTTAAATAACCCTTCCAAGAGCCCCCTTATCCGATCCTCACTTTTGGATTCTTGAGTTATTGAGCATGAATGTTGTGGTAATACAATTTGAAAGTATATCTAAATCATATAGTTGATAACAATGTAGCCAGTAATGTTACTTTTAAACGTCGTTCTGAATCACCGAATCACGTGCGCGAACTCTCACACACACACACACACACACACACACACACACACACACACACACACACACACACACACACACACACACACACACACACATATAACTATATGAATACACACACACACATATATATATATATATATATATATATATATATATATATATATATAAACACACACAAACACATATATACACACACACATACATACACACACCCACGTAACCAATCATAATGGCAGTGGATCGCGTTTAATATTCCTTTCGATCCAGTATAGATAGATTGGCGACGCATTACATTTTGACACATTTCCAAAGGATGTTAACTAAGTTTGTAAGAAAGAGGATCACTTGCGTCAGTTAGTAAGGCAACACACACACACCGAGAAAGAGAATGTGTGTGTGTCTGTATGTATGTATGTATGTATATAGATAGATAGATACATAATATATATATATATATATATATATATATATATATATATATATATAGAGAGAGAGAGAGAGAGAGAGAGAGAGAGAGAGAGAGAGAGAGAGAGAGAGAGAGAGAGAGAGAGAGGGGGAGAGAGAGAGAGAGAGAGAGAGAGGGAGAGAGAGAGAGAGAGAGAGAGAGAGAGAGAGAGAGAGAGAGAGAGAGAGAGAGAGAGAGAGAGAGAGAGAGAGAGAGAGAGAGAGAGAGAGAATGATTCCCTCTCTTTTCCAGAACCAGCTAGTAATACTGGTGAGATATCAAGTTTTGCTTCAATAATGATAACGAACTAATAAGAATGAATACCGGTGATAGAAACGACACCAAGGATACAACGTCAATGCAAAGTCGATTCCGGGAAGTGATACAAAGGAAAGTGGGACTGACTCGTTATTTAAGTGATGACAATCGACATACATACCGGCGTGCTTGAAACAACACAATTTGATTACTACCAGTTTGTTATCGTTAGCGCTGTTGTTGTTAGTATTTTCTCTTGTATTCTTAATAACTGAGGTAGTAGCTTTTATATTCATCATTATCATCACCCCTACGACCAAAACTGCTACAGGTGTTATTATTGATTATGTTATTGCTTTTGCTAACATCAACTGTAGTTTCTATTATCATTGTCGCTAACGCAAAACCTCAAAGATTGCAATTAGCAATGTGGTAGGACAACCAACAGAAGGCTGTCGACCCAATGACGTACAGATCACCACCCGAAATGAAAAGAAACTTCTGACTTAAACGACTTTCACCAAAATCTCACTGGCGACGATTGATTCTCCTTTGGAATAGGCTACCTATTGTTAATCCAACATTAGGTAAAGGTGAGCTAATAGTTGATTGGATAGTGACATAGATCTGGCCCTTCCAAACGATCGTAGCCTAATGCATATGGCAATTTAACCGGTAGTTAGAGCTTTATCGACATATCTCTGGCCTCCTGAACGGTAACGGTTTCCGAAACGACCATCTTCTAGGCATTCAATATTCCTGTGGCACTGTTGCAACGTCTACGCCAACGTTGAAAGTGCAGATTGGGAAGCGTCCAGCCTGATGTTGAAACCAATAATGAAGTCATTTATGATAGAAATTGTATTACATGTAGCAATAATATCAGTTTCTAAGAATTTGCCAAGCATGGAGTTTCATGATGGACACTGGATGGCTGTATGTGAACGTCTACAGGATTTTTCGTATGGATATCAGTTGATGAGAACTTTTGCAACAAGTTTTGCAAAAACTTTTTTGCACAAGTAGCTCAAAAAAATACAATCTCAAGGCATTTTCCTTTTTTTTTTTTTTTTCTTAACTGATGTAGGGTGCGTTGTTTTTTGTCAAGTTCAGATGATCTTGTCAGATATATATGTAACATGGTCAGCTAGTTTATTACATATATATATATATATAATATATATATACAATTATATATATATATGTCAGCCAGATATCGAATTCTTGTTCAAAGATAACTTCCGATGCAACGCTTCCATTTTGATACAATGATGATAAAAAAAGAAACAATTTAATATAGTAAAGGTAAAAACTCTACTAATGGTAATACTACCACGTGGATCAGTAACATCTATAATGGCGTTGGTGCTAATAATGACATTATTAATAATGGAAGCTAGACAGTATTCCGGTAA
>NW_028234408.1:25707040-25709540 GCF_977035675.1 Penaeus japonicus
TTCAGTTACTCAGAAATTACATAATTCATGAAATGTTTTCCATCTCACACCTTAAGGAGTTCTCTTCCCTTTGTCATCATTACTCTCCTCAGTTATAATTCCTTGTGAATTACCTATCTGTACATCATTTGCGTTTAAATACAAATAAACAAAAACAAACGCATATCCATATAGCTACATAGCCACAAGAACTGAGAGAAAAATCTTATTACCATAAATTCTAATCTTTTCTCGGGCCCTTTCTTAACATGCGTCGAGGCTTCAGAGGAAGGCTAGGAATATCATTTTCTTCTTACGTCGTGATTCTACTCTTGTTCACTTGCTTAGGTTCTGATGCAATCAACTCTGTCCAGTCTATCAGTGCACAATGGCTATCAACCCATCATCTGGCAAAGGGTAAAAATGTGTTTTACAATGTCTTCGTGGGAAACAAGGGAAATTAGTTTTAGTTTAGATCTTTATTTACCACCCTGGCTAACTCCATAGGCATGGGCAAGCTTTGATACATTTATGTAGAGTCATGACATTGTTGCTAACATTGGATTACAAATTAAGGTAATAACATGATTATATTCTATAGTATATCAACGTGAATAGACATTTGATAAATTTTATAATAGGGTATCATATACCGAATTTCGGATATAGCATAAATACATCTTCTAGTACAGTTGATGTTATGAAATAATTACATAACTCTGCATACCTCATGCTCGGTGGTCTGAAAGGTTGTATCATATGGCACTCTGAAATGTAATGTTCAAGTGTTCGTTTATACTCTTCGTTGCAAAGTGTCTGCATTTAGTTTCTTCTACATTGCATTCTGAACTGACCTGCCAATACATTCTGTATCCAAGTCTAATTCTTGCAGTCACAATATCACATTGCCTTGTCCTCGTCTTGTATGAACCATAAATGAATCTCTCCTGCGAGAACTGGTCAAAATGTTTTATGCTACAGCTTTCAGGTCTTTGAGAGTTTGTTAGCTCCATCAGGTCCTCCCTATTGGAGGTTCTTATTATGTGTGAGATCCTAGCAAGAGGTATGCCAAAGTCTATATCCACAATTTGCTTATCACACCCTGCCCTCGCTAAGCGATCAGCATGATCATGTTTAGCGATTCCAACATGCGATGGTATCCACACAAAATGTATAGCATGCCCCCGTTCCTTGGCGCGATGTACATTTATTCTTATATCATTTACGATATTTCCAGCACCTTTGTCAAGGGTGTTCAGAGTCTGGAGACCACTCTGCGAGTCGCAGAAAATTACTCCTGAGCCTTGAGTTAACAGAAAGTCTGTGGCTATGAGTATTCCTGTCAACTCAGTTTGCGTAGTGCTCGCCCAGTCATGAACCCTCCTACAATCTTGGTGCTGCAAAATATTGTTTTTATATACAACATAAGCACATCCTGCTCTACTTCCAGACTGTAGGGATCCATCAGTGTAGCATTCATAGTCAATATTCAGAGTTTCAAGATGCTCATTAATGGTTGCAAGGGTGTGTTGCTTAAGTACAGCTGGTGAAACTGTGTCTTTTTTAGGGACATCAGTATAAAATACATTCAATGTCGACATTTTCCATGGTGGAAAAGAACGTCCATATGGGAACCTACTCAAGGACATATTTAATTGGTGTATGGATTTGTATGTCATTTGCAACCATGAATTTGAGGGCGACTCGGCACTGCTTTGCAAAGATGGATTCACTATCTTATATTTAAGTTGCCTCTGGAACTCTGTATTATAGAAGGGTTCTTTAATTGCTTTGACACCAAAAATAGTATTGATGTATGATATTCTTTCGTAAATAGATGGCAAGTTGAGTTCCTTTCTCATGTTCACAATCCTCGTTGTTTTAGGAGCACCGAGAATGATCCTCATGGCTGCGTTCTGTACAATTTCTAGAAGTTAACTCTGATTCCCTAAATGATATAAGGTGTAAGGCATGGTAATCTACGACTGACCGTATATATGATAAGTAAAAGAGTCTTGCAATGTTAACATTGACACCATGTTCTCTGCCAACAACAGTCTTTTCTTTAAGTTCATAATGAGTTCTGTGTCGTTAACAGTTAACAGATACTTGTACTTGTGGCAAAGATCTAGCTCAATGTCATCTATATGAAAGTTTGGCAGTGGGATTATAAAAGGATTGAGTGCCTTGGTTTTTTCAACTGAGATTATCAAACCGCACTCAGTAGCTTTTGTGGACAGTACATTAAGAATCTTTTGCATTCTATCCTCGGATGAGGTTTTAATGCAGATGTCATCAGCACAACAAATAATGGAATCACTGCCCTCAAGTGGTATATTGCTTAATAGTCTGTGCTTTAAAATGTTAAATAGCATGGGGCTAAGTACGCCCCCCTGAGGTGTGCCAAGCTCAAACATTTTAGAGTATGTACTTTTGATTCCCCTGAAGAGAACATGAGCTGATCGGTTTGATAACTACATTTGAATCCACGTTAAAAGTTTACCTTGAATACCAAAGCTAG
>NW_028234408.1:25739540-25742040 GCF_977035675.1 Penaeus japonicus
GGGGGTGAAGAGGAAAGAAAAGATAGGACAGACCAAGGGAAAGGGAAATGGAATGGGGGAAAGAGGGGAAAGGATAGTAAGAGGGTAAGGATAGCAAGTGAATGATGGAGAGAAAAAGAAGGATGGAAAGAGGGGAAAAGAAAGGGGAATAGAGAAGGAAGGGAATAATGAGGGGAAATAATAGCGAAGGGACAGAGCTGGGAAGAGGCGGGAGAGGCGCGGATAAGCCGTCGCGTTTGCTATTTTTGCTTGTTATTTGAGAATCACTTGATCTGCTATTAGCCCATTGTGTATATACCAATCCTATAGCATCCAAACATTAATGCCTATGTTCCTTTTATGGTAATTGATTATACATTCATTATATGGCTTCATATTATCTTATATGGAATTCTAGTTACCACACACAGACACAAACACACACACACACACACACACAATGATGATATATATATATATATATATATATATATATATATATATATATATATATATATATATGTATGTATGTATGCATCATTGTGTGTGTATGTGTATGTGTGTGTGTGTGTGTGTGTAAACCTGAGCCTCGCAAGAGACGAAAGGGGGGAAAGGGAGAAAAAAGGAAAGAAGAAGCAAGAAGCAGAGAAAGACCAGACAAATGGCAGGGAATGAAAAATGATGAAGTAAAAAAAAAGAGGGAAAGGAAGAGATTGAAGAAAGAAAATGGAAAAAAAGAAAACTTGATAAGGGCAGAGGTTGGGGGGAGGGGCGAGAAAAGGAGAGTTTGGTAAAGATGATGAAAGGATATGGAGGATAAGATAAAAGGAGGAGGAAGTGCGCACAGGACCGAAAGTGGAGGAGTGATCGCTGGGTAAAGAGACAGACAGATAAGAAGTTATGGAGACAGATAGATATGCACACGGATAGCCCTAGTGACAAATGGGCGGAGACAGACTAAAAGACAGACACATGTCCATAAACAAAACAAGCAAACAATACAACCGTTGAAAATTAACAGAGAGGCAAGGTAGCGAACAAACAAACAGATACATAAAATCAACACGATTGAAAATAAAAATGATCGAAATCGTAAAAAGACCTAAAATGAAGATCAACTGAATTACCTCGCATTTTGTGGGGCCTGTGTTCCAGACCCGAAATGTGCGCTGATTACGGTAGAGCGAAAATATCGAAATTCCATTTCAGTGACTGGACTTGAATTGGTAATTCTGGGATTGTTGGAAAGAATAGAAAGAATAATTAACAATGAAATCCGTAATGACGGTTTTATGATAATGCAATGCTCACTTACACAACAGCGAGTTGACCATGACATAAATGCACGTGCATATATAATGAGAAAGTTGTATCTAAAGATAAAATCATCAATATGAGACCACTTTTCAAAAAACTGTCGCCGAGAAGTGATGCATCAGGCGATAAGCGATTGTAAGGAAAGTGCAGCACCACGGCCACTTAGGATAACATTAATATGACTTCTCGATATTGCGCGCGTGGTCGCTCCTATCATTAATAGACACATGCTAATTCAACTGATGCCAGGGATAACGTTATTGAATGACAATAAGGAATAATGGAGTAATATATACGGCGATCGCTACATTTGTCAACACCATATTAATAATGATGTTGATGATGATGGTGACAATAACAATAATGGTAACAATGACAACAACAACAGTAATGATATCGATGATGATAATGATTATCATATTTCTTTTAACAAAAAGGATTATGATAAAACAGTTGTTTGATAATAATTATGATTATAGTAGTGGTAATGATCATACTAATAAAACTGAATAGAAAGAATAATCATAAACGTGATGATATATGAATAACATAAAAATGATGGTGAGTAGAAAATATTATCAGCGATAGTAACAATGGTGATAACAGCAACAATTACAATAACAAACTCATAATGTTAAGCACAGTCACCTTTCCATTTGATGCCATACATGAGCCTTATTTCGTGCTTGTTTACGGTATTTGTTTCACGTTCGCCTAAATAATTTATGAATTTGAGTAGGTTTCATTTCAGACGATCATAACTCTAGTAGATATGTACATAGAAAATATACACGAGAGAAATGCCTTTATAATTTGTACTACCTATATGCTAAGTACAGTTATAATTAGCAGTTTGTGATAAGCAGTTTTTTCAAAGTAACTGGCTCACATCTTCACGTTAATTTCAAATCTCGTCTTTAAAACTTTACAGAGAAATGGCATTAGCCAAGTCGTCGTCTTCCAGCTGGTTCTGATATTGCCATTAACAAGAAAATTGCTGCAAGAAACCGCCTTGCAATTATGTTTTCTTCCCTCTGTAAAGACAGAGGCAGGAACTCGACTCCCAGCAATTAAGGAGCATTTAATTACTTGTTATGCTTACTCTAATTGTCCCGTAATAGAATCCACCTCATTAAGCCAGATTACTGCTTTATTACCTACCCTTATCCTCTCTTATTAAAATGTCGCTCCAAATAGATCACAA
>NW_028234408.1:25749540-25752040 GCF_977035675.1 Penaeus japonicus
TATATATATATATATATATATATATATATATATATACATACACACACACACACACACACATGTACACGCATGCGAGTCTAAGTGCAAAAGGCACACATACACATACACACACATATGTGTGTGTAAAGTACATACTTACATTTATACGGGCATGCACATTTATTCCTTTATGAGGGTTAAACATACAAGCCTATTTAGAAGAAAGAAAAACCGGAAATTGTGAAAAGAGAAGCGCGAGAGAGGGGCGAGAGGGAAATTAAACGTTTTCCCAGGGAAACATGACACCCCCTCGACCAGGAACGAAAGGAGAGGGGGGAGGGGGAGTGGAGGAGGAGAGGGAGGGAGAAGATGGGCACGATTAAATAGGTCATCATTACGTCATTGTTAGGTCATAGTTCCCGCACGGGTAATTTGTCGGATATGTGATCTACATGTTTTGGGTAGGGGGAGGGGGGGGGGGAGGATGCTCGTCGAAGGGCCTCCGCTCCCGCGTTCCCACGAGCGCGGGAAAGTCCCCCGACGGCGTTTAGTCGAGAGGTAATTGCCGATCATCGTCGGAATAAACGCCTCGACGCCGCGATCGCACTGGGCGCGTGTGACTGCGTATCGGAAACGGACTCACGTAGCGTGCCAAAAGGAGTTAGATAAATCGAATTAATTATTCAAAAATAGTTCAGTATATGGAATAAAGTTATTAGATAAAATAACAAATGACTAAATGGATAAGCTAATGATAAAACGTGTGCTGACAATTAGGGAGAATAAAACACGCGTAAACACACACACATGAGTTAAAAATACCGAGAGATTGACAAAGGATGGCTCTATAAATGAATAAAAAGTGGGTGGATTAAGCAAGCAGAGACGAGGAATATCAGATGAATGTGTGAATGATAAACTAAAAATGCTTGCAAAGATATAGCCTTTGTGACACTGCCGTCACCTTTCCTTCCATTGTGACACGGCTTTCTTCCTTCACTCCCTTATGACACTGCTTTCTTCCTTCACTCCCTTATGACACTGCTTCCATCATACCCTCCTTTATGACACGGCTTTCTTCCTTAACTCCCTTATGACACTGCTTCCATCATACCCTCCTTTATGACACGGCTTCCACTCTTCCCTCCCTTATGACACTCCTCATATCCTTTCCTCCCTTGTGACACTGCCTTCACCCTTCAATCCCTTGTGACACCGCTTCCACCCTCCTCTTCCTTCCCTTATGACACTATTTCCATCCTCCCCTCCCTTACGACACCGCTTCCCTCCTCCTCTCCCCCCCCCCTGCCGCGCCGTCACCTGTTCCCGGTCTTCCTCACGTTCCTTTAGCATCTCATTCAGTTGCATTATTTGCCGATCGCGAGATCTGTTCAGTTCATTTTATTCATTTATTTAGTTCATTTATTCATTTATTCATTCATTCATTATTTATTTATTTATATTTATTATTTATATGTTTTTATTAATTATTTATTTATCTATTTTTATCAATTATTTATTTAGTTAGTTTATTTCGTTCAATTTATCTACTTTTAATTTTTTTTCAGTTATTCCTTCGTTTGTTTATTTTTCTCTTGGTTGATTTTAATTCATCTATTAATTCATTGTTCTATTATCTTTTCATTTGTTGTTATTATTGTCGTTATTGGTATTATTGTCATTAGTTTTATCATTGTTATCGTTATCATCATTGAAACTATCATTATCATAAGAATCATCATTATCACGGGATCTATGTAGGCCTTAATCTTTGTGATGCGGAAATTCGCAGGTTGAGCTAGATTAGGCCAGACCAGTTGCGTAAGAGGAGACTAGGTAGGATAGGTTATGTAACTTAGGTTATGTAAGTTTGACAGAATACTAGGATGCCGGAGCTATAGTCTTAGCATGATCTTTTTTTATTTGCATTTTAATATCATACATATTGTTAGCATCATCTTCATTATCATCATCATTATCATTGGTATTATTACTATTATTATTATCATTTTTATAATTGTTAGTATCACCATCATTATCACCATCATTATTGCTGCTGTTATCGTTATCAATATATCAATGTCTTCATCACGATCATTCTTGCCATTATCCTTACTATCACCATCCATTTCATCAAGTTTTCCCTTTACTATCAGAAGCGCTGCCGCAAGAGGAAAGAAGAAAAAAAGAAAATGAAGAATTAAGATTATGTAAAAGATTGATATTAGGAAAAAAAATCCTTATTGACGAGATAATGAGGTGCATAATTTTCAGTCCTTTAACAAGCGAAGTGAAACCCGTCCAGGGCGAAATTGCGTTAAGATTGATTCGTTATCGCCAATAATAATGTAGATTGTTATCAGGTTATCTCCATTCAGCCTGCTCGGGGATCCAATCATTTAGATAATTCATTTGATTGTGTATTTTAATGCTGTTTGTCGTTGGCAATGCAGAATCGTGAATAAAAAAAACGATTCTGTTGTTTATACACGCTTCTGTTGATCATTTTCCTTGCGTATTT
>NW_028234408.1:25784540-25787040 GCF_977035675.1 Penaeus japonicus
AATGCTCCATGTAAACTGCTTCCCCATCCTGAGGGACTTTCATGACTCACGATAAGAAAATAAAATCCCATACACGTTTATTTCTTTAATAGCAAGTTTAAATACCGTCCACAGGGTCATCTGAAGCACCTGAAGCATTCATGATTGATTCGTGTTGAGCTGTATCCTCCTCATCGTCATCTTCATCATCCTCATCCACTTCCATTTCAAAAAGTCTAACTCGTCTCCTATTCTCAGAGAGCAAAAGAGCAAGTTTTCGGGATCCCGAAACAGCTAATGCTGAGAGAGGTCCACCGTCCAAACGCCGGTAACCACTAGCATCAACTAGGGTGCCAGCATCTCTGGGGGTGATACCAGCATCGGCAAGGAGTTGTTCACCATACACAGCGAGTGGTCTCAGCTCTGCACAGGCAGCTACCATCCATAATTGTATGAAGAAGGAAGACCTTGGATCTGAAGGGTCTTGTGCCAAAACAGACAACGTTTCCTCAGTGTAAAACTGTGCTCCAATCAGTTGCAATAAAGGTGTTGGTGTGCTGGGCTGCTCCATGGAGCATCCTCGAGGACCCTCTAGACGCGAAAACACAAATGGAGCTGCCTCTACGTGATGTGCTGGACCTGGTGCATCTCCAGCCTGGGCTAATCGATCAGCACTTGTGGACCATCGAGCTAAGTACAAAACATTTTGTTTGGAACCTGGTAGCAGGACAGTATACATGGCATTATCCCGTGGACAACTTATCTGGCTCACAGTAACTGGTCCTGATGGAGCTACAGCTATAATGGGTACCCACGACACTATGTTCACTGCTCCACTTATTACCTGTGCTGGATGTCCAGCCATGTTATCTAAAACACGTGCCAGGCTTTTGTGTTCTTGTAGAAGAGATCTTTCATGATGGTGTGGGAAGATCAAAGAGTGTTCTGCTACTGACGGGTGCTCAGCAAGGAAAATTTCCCAAGGATTACGATTAGACTCTGGGGGACATGAGAGTGGTTCATCTTTCAGGTACTGCCCTACACGTTCAAGCCGAAATCTTGTTCGTTTTTCCCCATCAGGCCCAGTTGCTGTATCCTCCAGACTATCATGAAGAAATTCTGTGATGTATGTTAAGTCCTGTTGCGTCATCCTGCTCATTTCATCTAGCACTGCCTCTCCTCTGACACGTTGGACAACTACATATAGCCACCTGAGGAAAGCCTTAAATGTGCTCATGGCTCCATCAATGACTTGCTGTAGTTCTACAGCTTTAAGAACAAATGCGCCTGCCTCCCTTACAGCATTTGTGACAACACTCTCCTCAACTCCTAACATTCCAAAACGGTCATGGTGACGTGCCAACCCTACTAGTGCACTTAATTGGTAAACAAGTGCCTGGCCAACAGCTTGCACATTATGCAAGACTAGCTTTTGGATATTTGAATAACTCAGCTCAATTGAATGGCCCAGTTTTTTTAGCCCTTTTTCTGTGAGTTGGTTAGAAAGGAACATATCAAATTCTGGAGATGAGAACCCAAATACCAACAAATCTAAAAAGTCAGCTGATACACCTCCTTCTGATACAGTGCTAGCATATGTTGCCAGCTTAGCATCTAATTCTAACAAAATACTCTCCCAAGCTTCAGCCAACAGTGTTAGTGTATGTGAAGCATATGTCATGAGTCCATATATCTGGCCAAATCGATAAGCAAGGGCATGTAATTCCTGGTGTCGCCAGGCTAAAATCATAGTTTCTACAGTGACATGAACAACTTCTCGCACTCCTTGTACTGTACGTTCTAGCAGGCAGCTCAAAAGGTGCAAGTCATGTGAAGGTGTGGCATCCAAGACCTGTCCAGCTCCTGGTATTGTCTCTCCAAGGTCAACAGTTGCACAGTGAAAGAGACCAAAGGCATACATATACACGGATGCTGCTGAAGTGGCCACTGTGAGCAATGTCAGGGCGTTCTGATCATGTAGAAGCCGCCCCTCTTGACGCCCCTCTTCACGCTCCCCTCCATTTGTGACCGAGTAGGTCTTTGAAAGAGAAGGCAGAGGTGGCAAGAAAGTTTCTGATGAATCCTATGGGAGAAAATAGAAAGGCCTTACTAATAAAATTATGGAAATCATCCTGGAACATTCTATAAACATCTACAAAACAGCAAGAGATGAAAATGTCATAGTTATTTAAGCAAACCAACCTCAAAGACTGTTTCCTTCTTAGATGTCTCTTCAGGAACATGGAGAGCCCAGTTCAATGCTGTAACCTCAGCATTCACATTCAACTTGTGGACAGGACTGCTGTCTTCAATGTCAACCAGAACCACTTCCCCTTTATAGAAAAAACAAAATATTTTTCAGTGAACAGCAGCAAATGATATAGCTAACCAAAGAAAGCTAAAAAGTTAAAAAGGCAGATATATTTAACCCTTCCAAAATGGGCCACATCTTCAGATGCTGTCTGTCCGTCCTAAGATGTGTGTTTTCTATCATTTTCAACTTATGGTATGAAATATATGA
>NW_028234408.1:25812040-25817040 GCF_977035675.1 Penaeus japonicus
TGAGATCTTAGTTTCTTTTATTATTTTAAATTGATTAATCTAATTAATCATAGCAAATACTGAATTCTGATCCTGTCTATAACATACTTTTTTTTTAATGTGTGGATTAAAATCCACTTTTGATATTGGATTGTTATATTTATTGTAAGACTGTGATATTGTTAATTGTTGATTTCCATCATAAAGTTTACTGCTACATATTGATGTTTTCTTTTCCCAAAAATGAAAGTAGATATTATTTAGTATGATGCTCTTGAAACGAGCAATTCTACACTGACTCTACCTCTCATTCTCACATGTATGCATGTGTATATGTGTGTGTTTATGTACAATATAAATATGTAAAGTTCCTTCACTAGCATTTTTAATTCCAGCTTTTCAAATATGTACATCTGAAGGATTCCAAAGATATAATGCAAGTTATGTTACAATCGTGAAAGAATAGCTGCAAGGTAGACTAATTATAATATACTTAAAACAGTCTAATTATATGAAGCTTTTTTTTTTCTTCTTCTTCTTTTTAAGCAGGCATGACAGGCTATTCTGGGAATATACTTTTTGATATCTACATATCAAAATTAATTGCCACACAGTAACAATCAAGCAATTAACTCGCATCTGGAAGACTGTTCTTACAAAATAGGATTAGCTTCCTTCAAACGGAAATGGACTTTTTTTTATCTTTTCCCTCAGCTCAATTCTTTTAATAATTTATTTACTACATTTTTTCTCAGACCTTTAACCCCAGAAGTAACAAATTTAAGTTTAATCAAACATTTAGTAACTTTCAACAATTTGTCTGTTGCATTGGCTAGCCCATCATCACTTTGATAAAGACATATAGATATAGGTATACTTGGTCCTTATACCTAACAGTGACTATGTAAAGATATATGAATAACAGTATAAGCAGATAGCCAAGTAGGTGAATATGGCACTTATCAATCTGAGTAGTAAAGATACTGTATGTACTAATATTCTCTCATCTCAAAACATTGAAGTGAGATAAGCACAAAGCCACAATGAGAAGAGCTGTAAATTGTGATGTTTTGAGTCTGTCTAGATTCCTCACTAGTAAAAAAAAATCAGTTTGAATGTCTGTTGAGGAGTCTAGTTTGGCATGAATTTTGCACATTTATAGTGGCTATATTTAATTTCTTCTTTGTACACAAGTTAATGTTTTTTAATCTTTTTTATAGAAGTATTTTTGTGATTAACTAACAGCTGTTATCCTCAACAATATTAACTGAGGCTGGCCTTAAAATAAAATTAATAATACTCCTAAGTAATAATGAGCAGTGGTAATTCAATACCTGCTTTATATCTACACCTGGCAAATCAAAATATGTAATTAACATTTTGATATTTCAACTTCCAGATTTGGAGATTCTGATAAATATCTAATACTAAAATGTAATAACATATCTTGCATTGTGGAATCATTCATATATTCACTCAATCATTGATTTATTCATACATACATAAATGTATTTATATGTATATTACACACACAAGCATTTGATGGATTATAGTAATGCTAAACACTGTAAAGGTCTGCATCTATGGAAGGTAAATGAAAATGTGTACATAAATATTATTTTTTTATTTTTTAGTGGACGGATATTATGAAGCAAAGAATTATATAATATAATACATGATTAACTCATACATAATGACTAGGAAAAGAAGCTATCTGCTATGAAAATAATACATCAAGAGGTTGTGAAAAGCTCACTTAAAGCATTTCAAAAGCTTTGGTTTCATCTTTCTTATATACAAGAAAATGCACTGAAAACACTGTGCACAGATGCTTTTATTTAATCTATTCATCTAGGTGCATATATTCAGTCAAGTATCATTAGTAAACTTGTATAAAAAATACTATTGTGAAGTACAGATTTATAATGTTTCTGCCTGTAGGTGTGTGTGTGTGTGTGTGTGTGTGTGTGTGTGTGTGTGTGTGTGTGTGTGTGTGTGTGTGTGTGTGTGTGTGTGTGTGTGTGTGTGTGTGTGTGTGTGTGTGTGTGTGTGTGTGTGTGTGTGTGTGTGTGTGTGTGTGTGTGTGTGTGTGTGTGTGTGCGCACATGTATATGTATGTGTTTATGTATATATACATGTATACATATGTGTATGTGTTTATGTATATACACATGTATACATATATGTATGTGTTTATGTATATATACATGTATACATGTGTATGTGTTTATGTATATATACTTGAATATACTTTGGATTGTATATTGTTTAACAAAAATATATATTAATCTATTTCCAATTTAATGTTGAACAAAATAATGTACCAAACAGTTTTAGAATAAAAAGTGGACTTTGACAAATGTTAATATATATATACTTTTTTTCTACCATTAATGAAAAGGTGGCCTCATGACCTACTTAGATGATGTAGGTTTTTCTCTTTCAGTCTGGAACTCCATCTCAATCTTTTCTTGTATCTTCTTCCAGTCTACATCAACCTATAGATAAAAAGTATATATTATTAATTGAAAATACATTTTGATTAGATATCATGTCACTGGTAAGATACTAATTTATGGAAAAAATGATTAACAATTTAAAATTTATATCCTAAAAGCCAATGAATTATTCATTCTCGTTCACAACAGAAAATGAATGTTACAAAAACATAGTATTTTTGTAATCCACAGCTTACCTGTTTTTCATATTGCAGGAATGGTTTACTTGTTTCCTTCTTATTAAAACGTGCAAGATAGCGTTGGCGGAATGCAATTACAGTATCCACATGAGTGCGGTGTTTTATGGCGAGCTGAAGAGCACGTTCAAAGTTATATGTTGTCAAGTTCAGCATTATGGCTCGGAAATGCAATCCTGACTGCAATAAGATAGACTCTGCATCACTTATATGGCCACCCATTAGTGCCATTTCTGCCATTCGGGCCTCCTTTAAAGGAATTTCCTTTATGTAATGTATATACTGTACCTTGTCAACCTCATTTATAGCTGCATATGCTACTTCTGCTGTATTTAATTCTTTATATGCTGTAGCCATTGCAGCCAAGCAAGCCCACACTGTGTCATCTTTCACAAACCGAGCCAGTCTGACAGCATCATCCCAATGTTTGGCAGTCACATAGTTGTGGAGCAGGGCTGGGTATGGTGAAACATTTGTAGTAACTAAGCTTCCATCTGCCCTCCTAACTGTCACTACAGTGTCTAAAAAACTGTCTACTACTGCATTTTTTCCATATTCACTTGCATCTTTTTCAGAAATTGTAGCAGACTGTAAGTCCCGATCAAAAAAGACTACAGCTGGATAAAACCATACAGTGAATTTTGCATCTTGGAGAGCTGCTAGCATGTTTGCTCCATCATTCCAGCACAGAGACTGCACCATCCCGCCAAGTTTAACAGCTCTACCCATTCCTCCAACACGTTGTATGTTTACAAGAAAGAGATCTCGGTTCCGGTCAACAACTGCCATACGTCTCTCATGAGCTGTTCCAACTTTATCCAGTGCTACCTCAATTATTTCAGTTTTATGAGTCCATGGCTTCCCATCATTCAGTGCTTTACCTGTTGTTGAATCAAAGAGATGAACAAGTTTTTCATCAGTCTTATCTCTTATTGCAAGTGTGTCATCTGATAATGAGACAGTGCGGTTGTTTAAAACATCTGTCCTCATTCCAGGCCAACGAGGTGAGCAGAGCAAACGTCCATCATATGAGTATATATAAACACTTGCTCCATCAACAACTAAAAAGTGTCTCTCTGACTGAACAATCAAGCTGGCATTAGATTCCTTGAGTTCCAGGATAATGGGAGTGTTCCAATTACGTGTTGAATATATATAAGCTTGTGTTGAGGTTACCACTACAAGATGGCCATGAGAAAGTGATACTTTGATTATACGATCACGAAGTTCTAGCTTCTCCCAAGCTTCATTTGTGACATTTCGTAAAGCTATTGTCTTACGACTTGTCACAGTTGCCTCGTAATTCTTCCATTCCAAGTGATTTTCAATGACATGTGCAAATATCACATGGCCATTTCCACAAGCTCCAGCAACCTGTGTGCCATCACTTGACCAAGCCAAGTTAAAAATACTTCCTGTACTTGGTTTTTCTAAAGAGTGACACCATCCAGCTTTATCACAAAGTCGGAGAGTATTGAATGAACCAACAGCAAAAAGTTGTCCATCAGGGGACCAGGATAAAGATGTAATTGGGTGGTGATGCTGAGATGATGAATATAACTGCCGCCCAAAGTTATCCCAAACACGATACCGTGTGTCTTCACCACCAGACAAGATCAGGCCAGTATTTGGGTTCCATGCAACCTTAAGAATTACTCCATCATGGGCCTTCCACTGCAAAAGAGCAACATGTCTATTATAATATAATGACAGGTATTAAGGTTTGTGATGAGAATTAAATCTCAAAATCTGCTGAAACTGATATTAACAAATGAAAGTATTTGGTGAAAATATGCATATTAAAAATCATCCCCAAATATCATGATTATTTAAATATCACTATTATTTAAACATATATGAATAATAATGATATATGTTTTTTTATATTAGTAATAGTAATAATAATAATAATATGAAAAATAATAATATGCAATAAGGCAGTTATGATTAATTATAACATAGTAATATTTACTATCATATACCTGAATTGGTTTTGAATTTGGTGCTAATGGTTTTATGATGAGGTTATAACCACTAGTATAAATGACAGCATCTGAGTCTGGGGCCCAAGCTGCACCATACACAGGAACTGGCACTTGAGCCAAAGTTGATCGCAGCATTCCACTGCGAGACCAGATCTTCACAAGTCCATCTTCACCAGCTGATTCCAAGATTAAAGAGTCAATAAATGCTTTATATAGGATTTTTACTTCATATTCCAAATAAAGTGCAATAAATATTTGTGTCAAAATCAAGTTTTCCAATGAATTACATAAATTTAGAATGAAATATGGAAATCCAACATTTCATGGGTTTGCATATGTGG
>NW_028234408.1:25819540-25822040 GCF_977035675.1 Penaeus japonicus
GTTTGAAAAAAATAATAAATAGGTTGATAAGAATTTTAATGGACAAGAGTGTATATCTTTATCACAATTTTGGACTATTGTGTCACTGAGAATGGGGAACACCAAATACCAAAGCATCAGTAAAATATAAGAAACTCCTTGTTCATATCAAATACAGGCTCCAGCAAAGGCAGTTGGCTGGAGCCTGAATCACATTACAGTAGCATTTCCTATATATTAGTAATGCAAAAATACTAAATGTGTCAGCCTTGATGGATTGCAAATTGGACTTTAAATGGTTAGTTAATCCTTACAATCATACAAAAATATTAGTTACAAAAAGATGAGTATCACAAAACTTGTGAGACCTATAACTTTCACACTCTCTCCAATTATTGTGTTTGCCTACTGTTACTAGACTCAGCTTACCCTTCCAGCTGACTACATTTTTTTTTATCTCCCTATCAAAGAACTTACAATCACTTACCCACAGGAATAAACTTCATCAGGTGACATCCATCCTATACAAGACACAAGGTCAGTGTGCTTTGGCTTATTCAGCAGGGAGGTTTTGAACCTCATGGCTGGATACCCTAGAAGAGAGACCATAGATTAATAATACTTGTACTTAAACTTTTGTTTTAACATTTCTATTGTGACTCTGAGCAAATTTATATTCTCAAATGTAATTCTCTATTAACCCATTGCAGACGGAGATAAATTTGCTTGCCCAGCCTCCAGGATAGGTTTTATTTTAGAGAGAGACCGCCTGAAGCAATATAATTTTAATCATCCCACTCTCTTTCAGTCATTCATTGTAAAACTAGAGCATTTTTTGTGTTTTATTTTTTTGTGTGTTTTATTGAGTTTAGAGAATTATATGTACCATATGACAAGCTCTATCAGTGCTGCAGTTGACTAAACTTGTAGTATATTATCCATATTAGCTCATTATTTTCTTTATACTCAATGTGATAGAAGTATTGCTGTTTTATGGGAGGACAAAAGGCAACTTTATTTTTTCGTATTTTTGTGCTGTCATGAACGAATACGAAACATATAACCCCCTACAATAAAGATAACAAGAGGAGGTAGGGAAGAGGAATGAAACCTGTGCTTGTGACTGTGAGTGCCACAGTGAAAGGCATCCATATTGGCACAGGAGCACATTTTAGACACTGGGTATGGATTGAGTCACCTTCCTCTTCTCGTTCTGCCTGCACATCCTTCATCGGCGGTACTTTAGAGCAAGGGTTCATCAACTTAGTGTGTGCCATCGCTTTATAGAGACAGTGCTTGCTAGAGACCGTGGATGGGTGCCATTCAAGGCTCTCTCTCCTGCTCATGCTAGGAAAAAGTGGTGCCATCTAAGTTTTGGACGTTAAGCTAGCACGATATTACGGTAATTATAGTAATTATGACTGCAGTAGCCATCATCACTCATTCCTTTTTCATAGCAAAATAAAATAGCACAGTGATCCAAAATCCCCAAACGTCATGTACATCATGACGCCCGTCGTCAGGCCAAAGCTCTTACGTCATGTTTGTCATGACACCCATACGCACTGGGTTAATTAAAGGCTAATTCTTTTTGTATGAAGACTTACTCATAATTTGCATTAAGTCTACAAAAAATACACAACAAATTGCGCTAATGTATTAAAAACTTTCAACTATTGTATGGTTGTTGTGGTTATCTGTAGTCCCTCAATAGAATCATCCTTAACAGTAAAAATAATTATTGGTCAAAAACACTGAATAATATTCAAGTAAATATTTTGAAATGAGAAAATTTGTGTGTTGTGATCATTTCAACTGAGAATTAACATTCTCTGCAATTAATTTCTATATCTATAATCATTGTTTTTTAAGTGTTTTTTCTCTTACTGACTTAAGTTTTTAGTGGACATATTTTAATGTAACAATACTTTATTTGTGTGTGTTAGGTTCCTTAACAATTTCTTTGTTTGTCTTTTCAATTCTCCTATATATAAGAAATTCACATTCTTTCTTTGGTATTCGGCTCAGTCTACTAAAGTTCAGTAACATGTAGCTACTGCATTACAATCGCCTGACAGAGAACTGAGCTCAGTTTCAGCTAAGCAGAATTTTGGCATTCCGTAGTACCAGTTTTCATTGACAGGCATCAGTATGTATACTTTGCATAAACACAGAGTAAGGAGATCAATCATCTTCCAATCATTATTTCCACTCACCTTTTATAAGGGCCTAGGAGGTGACTGCTTCCTGGAAGCTCAAGCCTGGCGCCCCGAGTTTCGCTCAGGAATGTAAACAATCCATCGCTTGGCATATATGTACCTGGAAATCCAAGCGGGACATATATTCCAGACTAAATCTATGCTTTCCTATGTGGGTAAATTTCTCTTTTCTAATGTCAACGACGATCAAAATACTTTATAATTGCATTCTTAAATTCCTGTGTTATAAAGTTTCACTAGAATTATTTCTCAACTCTTTTAAAAACTGCGATAATAGTATATATTTTCCCTACTCGAACGTG
>NW_028234408.1:25837040-25839540 GCF_977035675.1 Penaeus japonicus
GATTTTACAGCTTGTCTTATGATGTGGAGAGTTGAGATCAAAAATAGTACTACCAGTTGGCCTACCTGTTGCAGGCATACGAAATAGGAGGGAGTGTTAGTGGATTGCAAGAGACTTGTGCTTCGCCCATAACCTTTTTTTTCTCCTGTTCATTTATACATTAGAGTAATTTTAAACATGTTTTTGAGTTCATTAGTCATTGGATGCATTATTTCCTCTCTTGCTGTTTTATATATCCAAATATTGTTCATTCCTTATTTTGCTATTTGCTCAAATGTTAAATGAAAATATCTTAGTTGCCCAAAGTCAATTTTCAGTTCATATATACAAAAGCAATTATGTATTTACACAGAAGAGTAAACATACATGCTGTAAGAAAGCAAGCCACAAAGAAGCATATTGGTTTGCCCACTCCAGGTTGATTATTTTAGGCATAACTTATCAGGTCCTGTCTTACAAATTGCTTTACAAGCCTCGTACATACAAAGGCCAAAGAGAACAACTAAGGGGTTGTTTGATGAAATGTGAAAAATTTTGAGATGAGGGATAATGTGAGGATGGTATTTTTGTTATCAAAACATTACGAATGCATCTCGCTACCTATAATGCAAAGTGTGAAAGTTTTCTGTTAGACTGCAGGCCAACTGAAAAGTATGTGTGAGTATAATTTGAATATGTAGAGATGGATAATTTGTTTGGTAGGGGCTATGTTGATCTGTTATTCAATTGAGTTTTAAGATAAGAAAATGTTTGCTAGTTTGTTCATGTAGTTCATCAGCTATATTTTGTAAAAAGGTGACACAAATATCATATTTCTTCCTGTAGAATTTTCTTCTACATTCAGTTGCATCTCAAGTTTTTTATTAAAGTTTCAACATTTTCATTGATAAAGGGCAGATATCATTTTTGAAATTTTCAAACATGAAAATAAGGTTTAGTTTAGAAGTGATTACAATGTCTGTTTGAACACATAGGTAATATTTCTAATTTTTATCATCTGAAAATATTGAGGCAGAATACCAAAAAATTCTGATTAGTGGACCATGTGTGCAAATGGAACATAAAAACATTTTAAATTATCTTTTGAAAATATTCATGTTGCACATATTCCCATCATATCATCACAGAAGAAAAAAAATGTTTTGTTAGTAATTGAATATGCTCTGTATGAACCAAGTAATATTATTTCATATGTTACTTAAGATATAAAGTTGGGCTCTTTTATAAACCATGCTTTTTCTTATTTTGACAGGCCAAGGCTGCAGTAGGAGATTTCAAAGAGGCAGAAGAAGTTTTTCTCCTCATTCAAAGTGAAAAGATAAAGAATGACTATGTGTACCTATCTTGGTTAGCTAGATGCTGTAAGTACTTTTAATCAATGACATTGTTTTTCCTGATATTAAGTTTCTTTAACACATCATTTGTATTTGTATTTTGGGGGGAAAGGTATGTTATTCTTAGATGCAATTCAAAACATCATTTAGCTTATCATTTTGTGTGAGATGCAATTGTTGCTTTTCCAACAAGTCAAATGATTGTTGTTGTGAAAATTTATTTTTAAAATTTCCAATTTTAATAAATGTTCTTTTTTCAATTATTCTTCAGATATCATGAACAGCAAGCCTCGAATAGCTTGGGAACTATACTTAAAGATGGAAACATCAGCTGAAGCCTTTAGTCTGCTTCAGCTTATTGCAAATGATTGCTACAAGATGGGCCAGTTTTACTATGCAGCTAGAGCTTTTGATGTCCTAGAACGACTTGATCCAAACCCTGAATATTGGGAGGGGAAACGTGGTGCTTGTGTAGGCATGTTTCAGATGATCATAGCTGGAAAGGAACCAAAGTAAGTGTATAGTTCATGTATACATGCACCTACCCACAACACACACAATGCTGACACCATACCATACTTACACCGCACCCACCAGTCCATGTAGCAGGAGGTAATTTAAAATGGAGGAGGGCATTCACATGAATCTGTTTGATGTTTGCTTATTTTTTCTTGATTATTAACCCATTGATGCTGGAACATGCACTGTCCACTATGATTTTGTGTTATTGTTTATATTTTTATACATTGATGGCTACACAAGGAAACAGTAACTAGACCAACCTGACCTCACCAGTTTATTACATTCCATGAATTATCAGGAAAAAGATTGTGTTTAATAATAAAATTCTTGCTATTGATATTATAATAATGATTATTATAATGATACTGAAAACAATAACAATTGAAATGTGAATAAAAAATTTAAAAATCCCCAAAATAAGGAAAATTCTTGTAGTTATACTTCTGACTCCTTGGCGACTAATCCTTTGTGGAGTCATGTATGTGTAAGAGATAAAGCAAAACCACAGAGGACAGTACATGTTCCCAGCATCAGTGAGTTGATTGTTTTTTGTTGCTGTTTTTACCTACATTGTTGGATACGATCCTCTGGCTTTATTGATTGTCTCAAAACTAAATGTTCACTGCTATGCAGTATTTGTGGAT
>NW_028234408.1:25874540-25877040 GCF_977035675.1 Penaeus japonicus
GCCCTAATCCTAAGCATAATTTTTAATGACATCTCGGTACTCACTGAAATTAATAGATAAAGGAGAGAGAAGGAAACTTATGTATACTTAGTTTATTACTATTATATATATATATATATATATATATATATATATATATATATATATATATATATATGTATATATTTATATATAATAAAAAGAAAGAGAGAAAGAAAGAGAGAGAGAGAGAAAGAGAGAGAGAGAGAGAGGGAGAGGGAGAGGGAGAGGGAGAGAGAGAGAGAAAGAGAGAGAGAGAGAGAATAAATCATAATGAAAAACAGGAAGAAACAGAAAATGACAGAGGATGAGAGAGAGAGAGAAAGAAACAAAGAGAGAATGTGTGTGTGACTAACGGTCGTCGAAATTTTGACGGGAATGACAGCTTATTTTTTCCCAAATTTATAAAAAGTGCAAGAAAACGTATTAGAAATACTTTTTTTCTGTTGATGTACGCTGCGCTGTAAAACGAAGGGTAAAGAAAAATCACCGTGTAGAATAATTAGAGTTATATGGGATGGAAATATCTAGTATAAACGCATTTTATACAGAACAGGATACTTGCACACACACACACATATACACACACACACATATATATACACACACACATACACACAAAGGTTAAACAAAGATTTTTAAACATTAAAGTTGCAATTGTATTACTCTGAGGAAACTAACTACAAGATTTCTAAATATAATGGTTTGATAACCTAAAACCCGTTTACTTGTGACATAATCTTAAGATTTGGTTGTTTGCTTAAATTAAGTTTTGTAAAGATTTTTTCTTCCTCAAGTAGTCTAATAGCTGGCGTGGCTGTACATGTACATGTACAAAAGCGTAAGCACGTGCTCACACACACACACACACATACACACACACACAAACACATACACATAGGTTAAACGAAGATTTTTCAACATTACAGATGGATTTTCGAAATACATGGCGTGACTGTGTATGTATATATATATGTAAATGCACACACACACACAAAGTCATATGACATATAAAGAGTTGTTAAGTTATTAAACATGATTTTTGATTCTTAGTTATAATTTTCCGAGTGCAGAACGTCCAACCTACTGGCGTGTACCATTCTGCGGCTTAGTCTTTATTGTACCTAACACAAATTCACTGGATAATTTAAAAGTGAATGTCTTCGGAAACTTAAAACATATATATATCGTTTTTTTTTTGTTGGGGGGGGACGATCAACACTTAAGCAAATAACCGCCCTAGTCCTAAGCATAATTTTTAATGACATCTCGGTACTCTCTGAAATTAATAGATAAAGGAGAGAGAAGGAAACTTATGTATACTTAGTTTATTACTATTATATATATATATATATATATATATATATATATATATATAATAGAAGGAGAGAGAGAGAGAATAAATCATAATGAAAAACAGGAAGAAACAGAAAATTAATACAGACCTCGAAAAAGTACTCCGGTCCAATGATTAGGTTAAATAGCAAGAATGTTCAAAGGAGGCAAAGAGAATAAAATATTAATGTTCGACAGACAATGAAAAGTTAACATACGATACATTATTAAAGTTTGGAATTCAGTTTATTGTCTCAAGTAACTCTGAGTGAGTCTCAGACACACACACACACACACACACACACACACACACACACACACACACACACACACACACACACACACACACACACACACACATACAAATATGCATATATATATATATATATATATATATATATATATATATATATATATATATATTTATATATATATATATATATATATATATATATATATATATTATATATATATATATATATACATGTAATGTCAGTTAACTTATATTGCCAAATAAATTACACGGTGTCTTGTTAGTGATCATTCAGGCAAGGATTCATGTTCAGGTGCCTCTACCCCCTAAATGACGGGTATCACAGATTTAGTCATTGGCTATACCTGGCCAACTTACTTTATGTTACAGTATGTTATATTACTAGTTTTTCAGATTCAGGAGTTACGAAGAGTACAAGTTGGGTGAAAATCCAGCAATCACGTCTGGCTAGGTCGCAAGATGGTGTGTTTCACCACCTTCACTCACCAAGCAACGGCTACTCAGCCGAGACACATAATGAAGTCCAATGCTATATTGTTCCAGAAGGATAGGCACAGTACTACTGTAAAGTAGTTACTTTATAAGATTTGGATTAGTGGTTTAGAAAAAATGTTGAGTGTAAGTTGGGCAAATCTGCTGTTTCGTTTAAATTAAGAAATATAACGAAACCATATTAAAACCGTTCCAAAACCATAGCACTACTTTATATGCAAGATTTCGATAAGATGCCCTTGAGTGATGGGATGAACTGGATACAAATACAACTTTTATATCAAGACAAGGCAGTTTCCATGTTTAAACAATCTTTGTGCAGTCTCAGTGCTATCCATCAAGTCGCCTCCTACCCATGAACTAAGTCTATGACACCGAAAA
>NW_028234408.1:25882040-25884540 GCF_977035675.1 Penaeus japonicus
TGGCATGGAGTGTGAGGTAGATGGTTTATAGATTTCACATACTGAACAGAGATAAATTAGTCTAACACATTTATTAATAAAGTATAGACAATCAGGATGGAATTTGGTTATCTGTAAAACACCTAGTTATGTATTTATGTAGCAGGGCTTACAATGTATTGGAAAAATTAATTAAAGTACAAGAAAATCCTTTCATCTTAAAATTAAAGTACCACTTTATAAATGTTAAGTTTACTATCCTAAATAGTGTGTCATTATTTTTGTTAACCCTCTTTGCATTTTGGCACAATTCATATCAAAATGATGAGAATTCAAAGTTTACTGGTGACATGATTCACAAGAACAATCATGCATATTCATAAACATTCAGTTTTAAAATGCATTAGAGTGGACTTGTCGTAGCAGGTCATCTATAATATAAAAAAAAATGGTCAACTCCATAGACAAATTGGTCTAGAAGCCACTTCAGTTACAAAATCAGTACAGTTTCAGCACATAGCATGTTTTTTTTTTCTTTCTTTTTTTCACTTTTCAGAAACTATTTGTTGTATCATAATTCTGATTATGGTATTGGAAAGCTCTAAACATTCCAATTCAAACAGCATATTGTATAAAATATTTGTTTTAGAAAATTTCAGTATCATAAATTTTGGGTCCACACAAGTGAGGTAGTAATGTTACATTAGAGACATTTAGAATAGTTAGGTTGGGTCCTGCATTGGAAAACCGACCATCGATCCTCTTGTGCAACAGCCTCAGTTTACTTGACTATACACTATACACTCATCATAGAGGCAAATGACTATACAAAGATTTTTTTGATAGTTATCAAATACTTATTTTTTTCCATTATCATGAGAATATCATTATAATTAATATAAACTCATCAGAATGTCTAAGAGAACATTTTAATTTATGATATCATACACTGAACCCTCACATATACTTTTATATACTTACATGTACTTTACGCATTTATCTCAAAACTTGTTTTTGTTGAGTTTGCTCTTTACCCTTTGTATTTTGATTACATCATAAATACTCAATCCAAGTAAGATTATTATAAATCAAAGGGGACAGAATGATGTAAATTTACACATCTAAGCCTAAATAAAATGTACTGTGGTTACCAGAAAACTGCATATGTCTAGGATTTTTCAAAATCTCCACAACATTCCTATTATAAATATATCAATTCTATCTACACTAGTGTGTAGCATCGTCCCTAGGCTACATACTGTCCCTAAACTGTGCACTCCATCATATGAGCATGCTGGGGTTGGGGGGGCCTAGAAGCTTCTAGGTCACCCTTTGTCTACAAAAGACATTTATTTTCTCTTTAACAACATTCTAGACATGCATACAAAGCTTTATATTCCAAATGATATATATTGATTCTGATGGTATACTGATATATTTGTGATGTACTAAACATATGTATAACCAACCCCATGATGAGTATTACATATGTGTGTATAGCTCAAAAATCAATATGTGACTATATGGAGGTTCATAGTGAATACATAACACTATGCTAATGATCTGAATGTGATACATCAATAAGAACTAATAAAACAATTCCTCTGGGTCACACACTCTACCTAGTCAGGCTATCAGTGAAGTGCCCTTTGATCCTCAAAGTTGACTTTCAGCAATGTTAATGGATTGTGCCAGCAGTGTGGTCCATATTATAAGCCCTGATTTTCTCAAGGGAGTGTAATGCTAGTCTCTATAGACAAACCACAGGAAAAGCTGTTAGAGTGTGTATGAATGACCATCTGTGGCACTGGTTTCCCTTATAACTCACCCTATTAAGAGTCCTCATAAGAATTATCCAGAAATAGGTGGAAAAATGCATCATTCAGTGAAAGTCAAGAACTTGATTAAGCCATAGGGAAGCAAGAGAATGATTCATGTGGTGAAATTGGACATAAAAAGGATAAGAAAATGATGAAGATTAACAATAACTATGTTCCCATTACACCCCACAAAATCTATATGACTGGCATTTCTGGAAGTTGCTGTAACATAGTAGAAACTGGATTGGTTATAACTTGTTTCATACTACCAAAGGGGAAATACCCCTTGATTTTGTTAAGTGAAAGGGAATCAACCTCCCCCAAGCTCAAACAACAACTTCTTTTAAAGAGATGTGTAATCAAGTATGATATATAATCCAACTGCATGGACATGTAGCCCAATGTTGCAGTGTGTGCTGGGGAACACTCTTTGAAGAGTTCCCCTGTAATACCAAGGAATGTATCTGCCCTATTCAAGTTTTTCGGGACATTAAAACAGCAAACACACAGTCTACAGCTGAAGTTTAAGTTTAAATGAACAAGTTTAACAACATAAGGAGGACAGACAAAGACAAGGAAAAGATGAACTATGAAAATCAATGTAATGATGACAGTGAGAGCAGTGTTTAATCACCAGGGCAATGTGTAGTGCTGTTAGTGCTAACAGTCATTGTAACAGGATTCATGAAATACTGAGCCTG
>NW_028234408.1:25892040-25894540 GCF_977035675.1 Penaeus japonicus
CTCTCCTTGGGCACACATTACAACGGGGGCATTTACCTCAGGGACTCTCACTTTCCCCTCTTTACGGTGCTACACAACTAGACAGGACCTGTTTCACTATCTATTCACCTCTTGCACTTCAGTTCATAAAAACAACAACAGTAAAACCTATATGAAAGCTACAACAGAGTTTGTCCCATGTAGCCACTATGTACATGATACAAGCTGAACGTAGAAATGAGCACGTCCAGCTTGAGGCCATACATAGATACATATGTGTGTGTGTGTGTGTGTGTATAATGTATTTTTTTTTGGATATGAAATTATTCATCATAATATCTGTATCGGTATATTGCAGACAAATATTTTTCCCCAGAAATCAGTTGTTAAGAACAATATGTAATAAGCGGCATTTTTGGCATCAAGACGATAATTGACACACTATATCATCAGTCTATCAGATGTAAATTTGAAAATGAAATATTTGGGATAGAAGCAAATTGACTGTCTTAATAATTAATAGATATATAAACATTATATATATATAAATATTATATATAGGTATATACAAACATTAATATATATCTATCTCTATTTATGCATGCATATGTGTGTGTGTATATATATATATATATATATATATATATATATATATATATATAATATATATATATATATATATATATATAATCACCATTTTGTCCTATTCTGCAGGATACAGCACTGACAACATCTCTAGAAAATCACCCAACTATACCTCACTATTTAGTTCAAACCAAAGTTATCCTGTTATGTGCCAATATCATTACAAGCAAGTCATAACCCTCCCTTGTCTGCGGGTTAGATGAGTTTAGGTTGTTTATGGTTTCCGTTGCACCGCGAGACTTTACAAGAAAGATTTTCAGATGTCCATTTTTTTATTGCTAGGATCACGGTTAACTCCCCGGTGAAGGTTTGAAACTTCAAAATGATTCTATTTGCTTTAGTTCTGTTGCTCAGTGCTGCCAAGCCAACCCCATCCAGTAGTTTTGAATCGTCTGTGAGTAGATGAAGGATAGAAGTTTTCTAGAAATCTTCTGAACTCTGAAAATGATCTGTAATTCCTGACACCCTGCTCTCTCTGAGGATCCTGTTGAAAAGGCCTAGCAGGATTTTTTAAAGTTCTTTGGTAAGTGAGATATTTTCTTACGGCTATCTACCTGGGCTAGATTGGAAGAATGTGCTAATAATAATAATATCAATTACTGATAATAGGTCCATCTACTGATCAATTATTATCCCTCGATGTCTTTTCCTTCTTGCTGTATCCCGGACCGTTGTTCTTATTAATGTCTCTAGGTCTTCATTGTTATTTGCTTCGACTCTCTTCGAAATATGTTCTTGAATTGTGATCAAACAATTTGTATCTGAGTGAGAGTAAGGTTGAGGTGGATATGTACCTGTGGTTCTAATCCAATCTTCATTGGTATCTCTTATAATCATTAGTGTTATTATCAGGCTGAGCAATTATATCGGTTTTGGTAGCAATTAGATAATCAGAAAAATATAAATATTCACTAGTATTGAGAAGTACGCATTACACAACAATTGCACTATGGATTGAATTAAGTTAAACAAAATTACTCGAGTGCCAAATTGAAAATAGGAGACCTAAGAGTCAACTGTCCTAATAGCTTAGCGGTTTCTCTAACGTAAGCTTGTTTTCTATTACTTTGAGCATTTTTTTTTCTTAAAATTTGTTTTACGGTAATTTTTACTGGAAAATACGTTACGAGCAATGACGGGGACTATTTACTTATCAAATCGATACAGATATACAAAAGAGGGTGGCCGATTATTATTCTTGAAGACGAAGGGCCGTTAGTTGAGTCGTTTGATGATCCTGATTAAACTGATATTTTTCGAACTTGGTTATATCCCATTTTCACAATCATAAAAGACGATATATTTTGCATGAGTTTAGTTGAATTATAATGTAGCTAAAAGTATACATGGGACTAAGTAGATTCAGAACGCAAGAGATGTAATTAACGGGATTTGACCCTGTCTTCATTGGAATTACGTACTCCATCTACCTTACAAAACAATGTCAGGAACTGACGGATTATCTGATATCTGTGACCTGTCGCCCGTTATCCGCATAGTTGACATTGCCGCGACCTTGGGCCATTTGAAGCTGTTTTCCGTCGCGATGTATGCAGCTCGCATTATTTTTTCTTGTTTGTTTAACAATCTTTCATGGATCACTTTGAATGCTACCTGTCCGGTATATGTCCCGCTTCATGTACATGCATCACCATGGCGTTGTAATTTCTCTGGTGACGGACATCAACGCAATGCTCGCTGATTCTGGCTAAAGCCACGTCCTGTTTCGCCACAGTACGCTTTATTACATCTGCTGCATGTAATGCAGTATACGGCCCGGTTAGGGCCGTATACTGCCAAATGTATTGGCGATTTTTATGGTACTACCGTACTTCCAATTGTATTGGCGATTTTTATGGTAATATCGTAGTAGCTT
>NW_028234408.1:25904540-25907040 GCF_977035675.1 Penaeus japonicus
ACAATCAGGGTCATTATGAGTGATATCCCGTTTGTATACTGTGCACAGTGCGTGTGCATCGATGGCAACTCAAACACCTTGTTTTTATTGTTGTTGGGGGGTGTTGACCTTGGTGCCATTTGCGTCTACTTGCTGGCTCACGCCTCTCGTATCTCTAGGAGCGTGTACAAAACCAGCGAAGCCAATTATTCTCTCAGGAAGGAAACCAAAACACGTTTTTGATATACTGTCCTATGAATGAAGAATGAGTGTCGGAAAAAAAACACCACTTATTTCGTATTCTGAGTATCTAAACGTTAAGAGGAAGCGCTATAATTATCTCTGGCGCGCCCTAGTCCCTAATGTCGCTGATTGGCCGGTGCTGGAGGCGTGTTTTTCTGCTCCAATCACAATCTGATATTTGTTTTCAACGTTCTCTCTCTCTCTCTCTCTCTCTCTCTCTCTCTCTCTCTCTCTCTCTCTCTCTCTCTCTCTCTCTCTCTCTCTCTCTCGCTGAACAGGTGTATGCGCTGTGACGACGTCTGTTAGCAATGATTATTGTACAGTTAATGATGATGCCTCTATATATGATAATAATGATGATGAGAGTACTGACGAAAATGAAGACGATGATTATAGTGATAATGATAATGATAATAGTAGCAGTATTAGTAGAAGTAATGAAATAATGATGATAATAGTCATAATAAAGAAAATAATCATGGAAATAATAACGATAACGATAGTGATAGTAAAAATAATGATAACAATAATAATGACAGTAATAATATGGATGATCGTAATAATGGTAATGATGACAATATCAATAGAAATAATGATAGTAGTAATGATAAGGATAATAATATATGAATGTGCATTGTAGTAATTAGAAAACAGTTAAAGTGATAATGATAATACTGATTAAAAAATATGATTATAACAATGGGATTGAGAAATGAACAAGAATAATATGTTATTATTACCATTATAATTTTAATTGCCATCATTTTTTTCATTATCATCATTATTATTATTATTATTATCATCATCATCATCCTTATCATTATTATTATTATTATTATTATCATTATTATTATTACCATTACTATTATTATTATTATTATTATCATCATCATTATCATCATCATTATCATCATCATTATCACTATCATTATTATTATCATCATCATTATCACTATCATTATTATTATCACAATTATTGTTGTTATTATACATATTTTCTTATTCTTCTTATCATTATCATTATTATTTTCATCATCATCATTATTGTTACCATTATTATTATTATCTGTATTATTTTCCTTTTCATTATTTTCATCATAGTGTTCATTATTATTTGAGTTATTGTTACTGCTTTTATTATCGCTATTATTACCATTAGTATCACTAGTAGCACCATCAGCAGCACCATCACCATAGTCATCATCATCACTACCATCATTATTGCATTCATCATCAATGACTAGCGGTAACAGTAGAACATTTTTTTTTTCAACTACGACTTTTATGTGTATAATACATATCTGCGAATCATCATTCAATTCCTTCCACATTAAGTAGGTCACGACTTCCTCACTGTGCACAACCTGTTCTACCTGACATCTCTCAGCATCTTTCAGCATCTTTTTAACGTCATTCAACATCTCTCATCACTTTTCAGCACAAAGCTTGACGAGCAACCAAATCACCAAACACGAGACGTAAAATGCTTCGTCGTAGTTATACACGCTATGGCGGAGTTGGGAGGCGATTCCGTCCAGCCTTGGCCTCCCTCAGCTGGCGGGATGAGATGTATGGGTTAGAGGTACCTGGGCCGACCGAAGGCAAGGCGAGGGGGGGTGGGGGTGGGGTGGGGGGGATTTTAGAAGACCCTGGGTGCCGGTTGAAACTTGTTCTAACTGGTTATATATTGATTGGATTTATACTTACAGATAAACAGTATATTTATGTCATCTGCAGGAGCATGTGTATGTATTTTAATTGTATGGTTTGGCAATATTGTTTAAGTAGTTTGATGGAAATGATGATATCTGAATGCCTGATGGTGAATAGTACATAGGTCTAGAAAAATAAGAAACTTTTTTTCCGATAGCATGTACCAGACAGACAGTGTGCAGAAAAGTATGCAGGAAATGAAAGTATTATTAAGATAATAATTTTAAAACACTTTTTTCGGTATACGTCGTTTACAGTTTATAAGTGATTTGTAAGGAAATGCAGATATTCGACGGAAAAGCAATTTAAAGATAATTGTTCAGCGATTTTAAGCTACCTAACGCCCCTCCTCTACACCTCCTGGTAGGAAAGTATGTGAGTTGCACCCCCGTCAGGACCCCAGTCAGGAGGACCCGGGTCCGTAGCGCGGCCACTCTGCTCCAATCAGCAACCCGCATCCCATCTGACGGAACACAACGCTGTACCCGTCTTACCTTATGCAACAAGGATTCCATCTCACTCTGTATATTCTTTTATATTTGCTTAAAGTCTTTGAATGTACTTA
>NW_028234408.1:25922040-25929540 GCF_977035675.1 Penaeus japonicus
ATGTTAATAAAGTTACTCCTGTTTATGAATTATAAGTTGTACATTTAATGTTTATTTTATGTGTTTGATACTTTTATTATTCCTTACAGGTAGCACCTCCTGGTCTTCGCAATCTGTGTACCATGTCATGTGGATCATGCAGTAATGAAAATGCCTTCAAAGCAATCTACATATGGTACCGAACCAAGGAACGAGGAGGTGACACAAGCTTTACTGCAGAGGAATTAGAGACTTGTATGCATAATCAGACACCAGGCTCTCCACCCTATACCATCCTATCATTCTCTGGTAAGGACATTATTTTGATAATCATTCTTATTTTGAAGATAGATAACTTTTCATATATTTCTCTTCCATATGTAATGTGTAATGATGCAGAGTGATAAACCCAATGCTCAAGCATGATGCTTAGAGAAGGCTTATATATTTCCTCTAAAAAGAGCGAACTCATTAAATTTGTATTTATAGGATATTTTGCTACAGTATGCTTTTTTAATTAGCCAAAGTGATGTCTGGAAAATACCAATTTCCAATAGAAGATGGCATATTTGTCTATTTTATTTTTGTTATTCCAATGTAATTAGGTACATGCATCTTACCACTTTATGTCTTTTTTCAGAAAAGCTTTTATTTGCAATTCACTCATTATGGAGTAATCATTCTCTTTGTATTACAGGCTTCCACAGATAACAAATGTCAGAGTTTGAAACTTTATAAAATAAGCTCTCTGTGAAAGTGAAAACTTGCTGCTCAGTAAATACCCAATTTGTTGTGTCTTGGACTATGAAATGACTTATCTTGCAAAGTGAAAACAAAAACTCAAAATTGAAAAGGAAGTTAGAGGTGGCAGTTATAAAATGAAGTGGAGAAGGACAAAACAGTTGATGTTACTCAAAGAGTCTTAAAACACTAATATGATAACCTTCGTGTCATCATGGTTATTGATAAAATGAACTCACCTACTCAAAAATTATGTAAAGGTAATATTTTGATACATATGTGTGGTACTGAAAGTGAAAAATAACCACATATTAATTACTCCCCTATCTATCTAAAATATCACTTCTCATCAAAGTATGCTTAAAAAAGAAAGTAGTGATTTGTGTGAAAAAAAATGATGCTCCATCATAAGACAAAAGAAAAAAATAATAATCTACGGTATTATGTTCATGTTAATGTAACTATGTATTTGAATGTTCACTGTTTAGCTTTCTAAAACAAGCAACCTTTTTTGTATAACATGACTTTGTTTTGCAGGTGCCTTCCATGGCAGAACCATGGGATGTCTTTCAGCAACTCGTTCAAAAGCCATTCATAAGATTGACATTCCTGCTTTGGACTGGCCTATGGCAAACTTCCCTCAATATAAATATCCTTTGGAAGAGTATGTACATGAGAACCAACAAGAAGATGCAAAATGTCTTGAAGAAGTAAGTTGTATGAAGAATTTTCTTTACTTAATTTATTTTTTTTATGGGAAGTATGTAATGCCTACTTGAGATATCTCCTGGTATATGCTGTTTTCTACCATTGTGAAGAAATATCTTTTTCATCAATACTATTTACTGTAAGCTAGAATTTTTTGTTTCATTTGAAATTTATCTTACAGACAGAGGATCTTATTCACAAATATAATGCTGCTGGTAAGCCAGTGGCAGCCATTGTGGTAGAGCCTATACAAGCAGAGGGAGGGGATAATCATGCATCTCCAGAGTTTTTCCAGGGATTACAGCAGATTAGCAAAAGGGTAAGCAGACTTCTTCTTTTCAAATATGAATATTGTAGAGAAAGGAGGATTCTGAACATGTGTAGAACAATGTCCTTTCTTAAAATCAATTAGCTGTCTGTACATGAAGTTCTTTTTTATATCTGTTCTCCTAAATATTCCTTAAACATTTAGAATTAATTATCAAACTATTCAGTTTTGCACATTTCCATATAGTACAAACAAAATGAAATAAGGTTTACTAGTATGTATCTTGTTTGATCTAGTCTAAAAACTTACATCTGTGAATGTAAAATACATATGAATGTATTTTTTTTCCATAAACTGTTTATTTATTTGACATCAATTATGTTCTTAATCCAACAGACAGGTGCAGCATTTTTGATAGATGAAGTACAAACTGGAGGTGGTCCCACTGGGAAGATGTGGTGCCATGAGCACTTTAATCTTCCTGAAGCTCCTGATATTGTTACATTCAGTAAGAAAATGCTGACAGGAGGATATTACTTCAAGGAAGAGTTCAAGTAGGGTGATGAAATGGATTTGTTCAATATGCATAGTGATGAGTGTGTGCTTGCTTGTATGTGCCTATAAAGAGCTCACTGCTAAAGTGAGTTGTAAGACCTGCACAGAGAGTGAAGTTAGATTTTCATTGGACATATATATGCATGGAGTTAAAATCTGGCTCAAATGAAGTATAACACAACACCCAAAAGAATATCAGAAAACTTATTTAGATTTGGGGATTAATTTTATTTCATGGATGATGTTCTCTTGAATAAAACCCATACTTAATCACTAGGTTACTTGATATCTAAGTACTAGCATGAACCCCACTAGTGGATTATGCCAGGGATATCCTGGAGGATCATTTGTCTCTTGTCAGTCACTTAGGAACTGAACCTGATGAAGGTTACAATTTGATTCTTTCCTCTTTCTTTCACTACCACTTAATGGTTCATTCAGTAATGAATTCAACTTGTCATCAAATTTTCTTTCAAATACTTCTATAGTGCAGTGATGTTATGCTTCTATTATTCTTCAGTTTTGGCCCAGTCATTAAGAAACATTGGTTCCATTTTCCTTGCCCCAGTACAATAGCACATTCTTCTCAGTCTGGAGGAATGACTTACTTTGATTTCCAGACTTCCCTATCATGGAGAGGTAAAATTTGATCATTTCTTTCACTTTTCCTTGATCTAAATATGCAGCTTTATTTTGGCTTTATTGTTATTTTCTTTATCATTCAGTTTCCTGGAAACCATATTATTCTTTGTCCATTTACCCTCAGCCTCCTTGAAGGCAGGGATGAGAAACTTAGACTCTTTTATTGTTACATATCAGTACATCTATACTGTTAAGCACTGAATTCCATATTGGAACTTTGGATAAGTAACAAAATGAAATAACGAAAAGTAGAGCAAAGAGGAGGAAAATAGTAGGGAAGGGTAGACCAGTAGCATTAGCTGGATAGGGCTAATCCTAAATGTAAGAGTGAAGCTGGCTGTGTTTGTTGTTTGACTGGGAGGATCAGACAACCATAAGCTAATTGTTTGCCATCCCTCTCAGTGCCTTTGCCTTACTACCACTCAGAGTGATGTGTGTGTGTGTGTGTGTGTGTGTGTGTGTGTGTGTGTGTGTGTGTGTGTGTGTGTGTGTGTGTGTGTGTGTGTGTGTGTGTGTGTGTGTGTGTGTGTGTGTGTGTGTGTGTGTGTGTGTGTTTGTGTGTTTGTGTGTGTGTGTGTGTGTGTGTGTGTGTGTGTGTGTGTGTGTGTGTGTGCATGCATTCATGCGTGCGTGCGTGTGTGCAAGCAGGCAGGCAGGCAGGCAGGCAGGCAGGCAGGCAGGCAGGCAGGCAGGCAGGCAGGCAGGCAGGCAGGCAGGCAGGCAGGCAGGCAGGCAGGCAGGCAGGCAAGCAGGCAGGCAGGCATGTGTGCTCAAGTACATAGTTACGTTTGGTTAGATAAAGTCATTGAGATACATTAGGTACCAATAAATACCTGAAAAAGACTATAGTCTCAGTCATTATCAAAGACATGAAAATCATGCTAATAATAATGACATCAAGTATGAAACCTTTTTTATTGTTCAAGAAAAATTCTTTTAAGACAGCATGAGGCTTTACTTTATTTTATTCTTTTTAAGAAAATATTTAGATATACTTTCCTAAACCAATGCTAATTGGTATCTATTATTTCTACACTGAAAAGGTGAATAGTAAAACTTCAAATTAAATTAAAACAATAATGGTATTCATTCAAATATATCACAAATTTTTGAATTGAAAAATATACTTTTTAAAAGCTATTACACTTAAGGACAGACAAGGTTCTCTCCTTTGCAGTTTGGAAAATGGATATCCTAGCATTCATTTTAGAATTATATAAAAACCTGTTTCAAATAAGATCATAGTGAGGTGAGAGAATAATCACTTTTTCTTTTTTATGCTAAAGGAATTTCAGATATCATGCAGTGCTAGTGTAGATATCACATCTGTGCATCTGGTTTACAGACCACCTCAAGGATACCGCATTTACAACACCTGGATGGGTGATCCATCAAAGGTGATCATGCTAGAAGAAGTTGTCAGAGTCATCCAGCGCGATCGTCTTCTTGAAAATGTTAATGAATCAGGAGATGTACTCATGAAGGTAATTATACATACATACATATACACATTTCCAAGTTTGTGTATGTGTGTCTACATAAGTTGCAAAATAGTGGTTTGGTGGTTATATTATAGCTTTATTTACAAAAATCAACCAGAGTTACCTTTGAATTAAAAAAAAAAAAATTATATATAGAAGTTTGTTATGATGTTCACATTTACAATATTAACAAGTACCTGTCTTTCAGGGCTTGACAACTCTTCAGAATCAATATCCTCAGCACATAAATTCAACTCGTGGGAGAGGAACATTCATTGCATTTGATGGAACAAATGGTGCAAAACGAGACACCATAGTAAACAAACTAAAGCTGCAAGGTTAGTAACAATTTCTTTTGTTTTTTTCACAGTGAATAGATTTGTAACTTCAAACAGTATAATTATGGGATTTACATAAAGGTTATTATTAGTCATGATAAATTTTATGAACCAGTTAGCTAATAATCATGAACACTATTCCTACAATCATGAATCAACTAAACTTTACAGGAATTCATTCGGGGGGATGCGGAGATAAATCAGTGCGGCTTCGTCCTGCCCTCATCTTCCAACCTCATCATGCTAATATTTTCCTCAATAAGCTTGAGACAGTTCTCTCAAATCTGTAAAAGAAATGAGAAATCCATTTATTATTAAATCCATTATTTCAACATGATATATATCTAGTTTCAGATAATCTGATGCATATTATTAAATTTGTTCTTAAGCATGAAAAAAAATTAGTTATCCTACAGACACATATGTATTCAAGTAAAGTAATAATACCTGGAATTCTTAGGCCTAAAAACATATCCAAGGCTGCTATTTACTATCTCTGCTGAATATTTTCTTATTTTCCTTAGAGGCTATGTATGGGTATGTATACACAATTGCCTGTGCTTTATTAGAGAGAGAGAGAGAGAGAGAGAGAGAGAGAGAGAGAGAGAGAGAGAGAGAGAGAGAGAGAGAGAGAGAGAGAGAGAGAGAGAGAGAGAGAGAGAGGGGAGGCTCCCCCCCCCCCCGAGTGACTGAGAAGAGAGATGAGAAGAGGAGAAGAGGAGAGAGAGAGAATGAAGAGGGATGAGAGAGAGAGAGAGAGTGTGTGTGTGTGTGTGTGTGAGTGCATGTGCATGTCCATTTGTATGAGTCTATGTGGGCATGCATGTATGCTTATGTGTGCATGTATGTGTGCATGTCCATACTTCAACAGTGCCATATTAAATGGGTTCTAGCTCTGGGGCTATCATACAAAAAGGGCCCTCACAACACAGATTAAATAAAAGTTTCTTGAGAATTGTCATATATACACTCGCATAAGAGTATGCATAAATTACATACCTTTCAAAATGCAATATTCAAATGCTAAGTAGTACAGAGGGTGCCTCCACAAGATGCCAAGCCCCAGGGCCCTCTCAGCTGTTAATCCAGCTGTGCTTCAATGTCTTATATTATGTGCTCATTTTGCCAAGAATTTATTTTATTGCATATATGTTTTTATATAAACACACACACACACACACACACACACACACACACACACACACACACACACACACACACACACACACACACACACACACACACACACACACACACACACACACACACACACACACAATCACACACACATGTGGCAATCATCACACACACACACACACACACACACACACACACACACACACACACACACACACACACACACACACACACACACACACACACACACACACACACACACACACACACACACATATACATATACATATACATATACATATTTATGTATGTATATATGTATATGTTTATGTATATGTATTTATGCATATGTATTTATGTACATATATATGTGTGTATGTATATATATATATATATATATATATATATATATATATAATAGTGATATAATAGGTTAAGTATAGCAAGATAATATATACAGATATATAAGAATAGATATACATAATATATATAATTAATTATAATAATATTCATAATATATAATTACAATATATCTACTATATACATTATATATATATTATTATATATATATATATATATATAAAAACAATATAATACAAAAAATATTCCATACTTATACATATATATATATATAAATATATAAATATATATATATATAAAAATATATATATATATATATAAGAGATATAAGATAGAATGGTGTGTTTGTGTAGTGTGGTATGTGTGTGTTTGTGTGTAGTTAAATACATTTGTATATGTACATATTATATGTTGTGTGTTTACATGTGTGTATGTAGATATCTGTACTGTGTATGATATGTGACATATGTATATGTCTGTATGTATTATGTGTGGTGTATATGTAAATATATATATATAGTATAGGTATATATATATACTATATATATATATATATATATATATATATTATATAAGTATATATATATACATATATTTTTATATAAAGATAGATGTGCAAATAGATACTATGATTAGAAATAATAAGAGATGCAGTATTTATGGTTAATTAGCAGTATTCTTGCACATATTAATATTTTCACAGCAAAGCTTCCTTTTAAGACAACAAAGATGACTGTTTTTATTGAGAATGCATTCTGAAATGGATGTCTTAGCTGAACATTGTTTTTCACTTCTGAAATATTTTTTTCAAATCAATGTTTATGATTAAGTAAGTGAATGTACCCCATCTATCAATAAAGGTTTCTGAAATTGTACTCAGAATCACGACACACATCACATACGCAACGACACTACACACACACACACACACACACACAACACACACACAGCACACACACACACACAAACCACACACACACACACACACAACACACTGGGTCGACACATATATGAGATATAAATATAAACTATATATTAATATATATATATATATATATATATATATATATAGTATATATATATATGATATATGTATATATATATATGGTATATATTATATATAATATATGATATATATATGTAATATAGATATATATATATATGTATACACACAAATACACACACACACACACACACACACACACACACCCAACACATCACACACACACCACACCCTCACACACACACACGACAGCAACACACACACACGGCGACACACCACACACAAACA
>NW_028234408.1:25937040-25939540 GCF_977035675.1 Penaeus japonicus
AAGGTATTTAATTCCCACCACAGAAATTTGTTTGAATTACAAAATGAACTGCTTGTCACATATATGGTTGATGCTCCTTGTTAATGTAACAAATGTTTCTACAATTATACTACTGAAAATCAAATAGGAGTTATAATCACAACCTACATAAACACTTTGTTGGCTTCAACTCCTATAGACCCTGTAAAATTAATACCAAGATCCAATTTCTACATATATGGTGTTGAAATTTAAACCCTTCAGATCTACCTATCCCATGGAATGCAATAGTTTTTATCCCACTCACGGGCGTGAAATAATCAGATCTTATTTTAGGCTTAACCCTATGAAGACACATGGCAACTATGCATTCCAAAGCAATGGTAGACAAGAATTACAGTTGGCACCTATAAAGGGCTTTTTCCACACGAGATGTACACCTTATGGCTGATATTGCCAGTTCTTGAGCAGTTCTCTCAATGTCAGCCTTAATTTATTTGCCAAATTAGAAAGTAATTGGCTCAGTGTCAAAGCCATGGAGGAAGATATTCCCTATTTCTGCAGATCATTTAAAAAAACTTATTTCAACATGGCTAACTTAAGACTTACTTTGAAATGTTAAAAAAAGGACAGGATTAGGTATACAAGAACTAAGTTTGGCAAATTATTTTGGAAGGAGTCCATTAGTTATAAATTTGGTGATTCCCATTTCATAGAATATGGGTTGAAGTCTTGTTCCCATATTTTTAATCTAGTTACCTTTTTAAATTATCAGATATTGGCTTAATAAATGGTCATGTCACTTTTTTCTAATTAAAAATTTCCATAAGGATAAATTATGGTATTCAACTTAACTCTGCATTTTATGTTTGCTATACAACTCTCCATCTCAACAAGTTAAAATAAAACAATTTTCTCCGATTGTGTTTATTGGAAATCGTTCACTCAGACACACATTGTGCAATCAGCAATACTGAATCAAGTTTAAATGACATCAGAACTGACACACTTCTGTCTCGTACAAACATACAGGACTGTGCTGCATACATGATGATGGGGATGATTAATGATGAGTGATGTACTATGAATACCACCCAAATGGCTGGTCACTTCTTGTCAAGGAACCTCCCCAATTAGCTTCAGCTACTGGAATGCTTGGATTTTAACTTGCCCACAACAAAAGATTCCATGACTAGAATTAACTGAAACACTTGGTTTTAACAAAAAAATGTACAACCAAAAGGTTCAGTTAATTGTACTTTTGATGTTTAAATAGTACAACAGGCTATTTAAATAATAACTGCCTTAATAAAATTAATATTAACTTTACAGCTCGTCATGATCCAGATCATTATCAAGATCATCTTCGTCTTCATCGTCAAGATCCTCATCGTCATCGTCCTCATCCTTTTCAGCATCGGCAGCTGCCTTTGCTTCTTCCTCTGCTCTCTTTCGTTCTTCTTCATCTTGTTCATCCTTCATCTTCTTAGCTGCATCTTTTGTGGCACCCCAGGTCTCTTCACCAATCTTACGAGCTTCTTCAGGATCATTCGAGATGAGGAAGTTGTCAAAAATAGTACCAGATTTTACCTGCCACAGATCCAAACCAAGAGTACAGATTTCATCGTATTTGTAGATCTCAGGGTCAGGTGTGTATTCTGGGTTGTCGATTTCAGGGTGAATCCATGGACCCTTGTAATCAGGGTTGTCAATCTGCTTTGGTTTCCATTCACCCTTGTAGTCAGGATTGTCAATCATGGGTGGCTCCCACTCACCATCCATTTCATCATCCCAATCCTCAGGTTTGGTGGCATCAGGATCAGGAATGTGTTCAGGTTGGTCCCAATCTTCAGGCTTGGTATCTTCAGGATCAGCAATGGTGGGGCGGTCATCCCAATCGTCAGGTTTTTTAGCTTCAGGGTCCTTGATCTTCTTGGGTGGAAGGAAGTCCCAGTCTTCCTCGAGTTCACCAGACTGAGCCTTTTCATTGTCAATAAGAACTTCATAGGTGTTGTCAGGATTAACAATAAGGGTGTACAGATGAGAAAATACGTCATCCTTGCAACGAATTTCCTTCTTAATCAGATGGTTCTCACCCTTGTAATTGAAGATTACATGAACCTTCTTGGTGCCTGGACCACAGATATCAGGACCTGGGAAAGGGGGGAAAAAGAATTATGAAAAATTCAGCTGCAACCACAAATTCTTACGTGCAACATCTTTAACATGAACTAGCAGTTAACTAAGAAAATTTCATCAAGTTATACAAAAACTTGAAACCCAAATGCGACTTACCAAACATAATAAGATACGGAGATTCTCCATGCATATCCTTTTGGTCTAAAGAACAATCGAAGACCTTTAGATATCCACCACCACAGTCAATGTTCTGCTCATGTTTAACAGAGAACTGAATGACAAGTGGGGAATCCTTGTTACTGAAGGGCTCAAACTTTGTTGAAATACCATAAAAACGGGCATCCTGAAAATAAAAACTTGGTCTTAAGATCGGTATCTTAAT
>NW_028234408.1:25947040-25954540 GCF_977035675.1 Penaeus japonicus
AATGGCTCTAGCTCTACAGTAATTGACTAAAAGGGAGTGGGAAAAAACAAGATATTTTGCTGAATCTGCCTCGCTCAGAAATAAAACCCATCCTGGAGCCTGGGTAAGCAAATCTATTCCCTGTCGCAACAGGTTGTGTCACTACAGACATATGTTTGAATCTTACATCATTAGACTGTTTTTCATCATCACTGCCCCTTCTTGGCTCATTCTCATCCCATATCCGTCCCATATCTGTCTGGAATGTTCTCTTTTATTTTTATTTTTTTACACTACATCATCTACAAACATTTCCCAATAAATTAGTTATTATTGAACTTTTACTGACTTTTCAATAATCCCTATGAATGTATCCACTTCCCAAATCCTTCATGATTCTGGTATGATATATATTTTCAGAATCTAGGTAACATCATAATTTTTGTCCTTTCAAAAGATATTTCTCTCTGACTAAGTAATTGATTAAGACCTTATCAATAGACTGTCCCAGAAATTACTTGTGACTTTCTGTGCTTGTCCAATTATCCCATGCATACTTGTTATATTGTTCGTTGTTTCCAGAAATAACCTCTTTTATATTAATTTTCTTAATACTATTTAACTTGGTTCCAACATTTCACCAGTTTTCAATATCATAATGTGCTTATCTCCCCTCTTATCTTTCTCCTGTTTCTCCTAGTCATCCTCTACCACATGCTTGTCTCAAAGATCTTTTTCCTCTCTAGCAATACCTTCCAATGTGTAATATTTCAGACTTTTATAATAAAAGTACATGACATGGTTTTCTTGTAAAAGGCCTACCATAAATAATGTAGTATACAATTTAGCTTGAAGTTTTATCTTATTGTAAAACAAAGTTTAATACCTAAATGCATATGTTCATGTTCTTCTCATTCAACAGGCATATTTGAATCAGCTAAGTAAGAAAACACACACACTAAAGCAGGATGTCAAGTCCCAAGGTTATTCATTCTCACGCCCTACTAGTGCGACAGACAAGTCACATGATACTGTTGATATATCAGAAGAAAGTGAAAGTGAAAAGAGAAAAGCTAAAGACCCAAAGACAAAAATACAATCAGGAGGGCCAGGCATGATATCTGATATAACTGCTTTAAGTGAAAAATATGCTGGAGTCTCATACAAAAGGTCAAGAGCTCAGGACAAATTCAGCAACTTAGAACAAAAATATCTTGGAAAATCAACAAGAAAATTAGAAACAAGAAAGTACAGCGATGATGAGGAACATTCAGACACAGCTGTACATAATGTCAGAGAAAGGAGGAAGTATTCTAATCATAATGATTCTTTGAAAGTCTCTGAGAAGGAAAAGTCAAAACCCAGAATCCTTGAGTCTGAGTCTTCTAGTGATGAGGACTTAGCAAGATATTTGAATGAGAGTTTATCAGTTGGAAATCTCAGAAAAGTATCTGACAAATCTAAAACTAGAAAATCTGCATCAAGCTCGGATGACAGTAAAGATAGTGGAAGCGATGTTTTTGATTTTCATAATATCATGACTGTGGCTGATATTATGGGTAATGTTACAGATGAAGATGAAAGTAAGGCTCAAGAAGAAATAAAGGATTCCATATCATCTGAAGTTTCTGAGCAATGTGCAGAAGGAACTGGAAGTCCAAACAAGCAGAAGGGTAAGTCTGGTGTCTCTGTAGAATAATTTGAAAATTAATAAAAAATACATTTATTTTTGAAAAAAAAGAATATAGCATAGAAGTTCTATTAATACATTTTTTTACCTTCAAGAAATTTGTTGACAGACAGTTCTTTTTTTGCAGAAACTATAAGTTCCAAAAGGAAAAATGCTAGAGTAGAAGATTTTCTTGCTACAACAACTGGAAGTGTTTTTCACTCATCAAGACGTAATTCTACATCATCTATAGCTGAAGTTATTCTTAGTAGGAAGAATTCAAAGATTGACCTGGATTTAAAAGGAGAATATTTAGGAGTCTATCGTGAAGAGAGTATAGAAGAAAGTGTTCCAGAGAGTGTCCCTGATTCTGCATCTGGCAGTGATGTTGTTGAAGTACTAGAGGAGAGCTCTGTTGGTAATAATGAAAGGAAGCTCAGTAGCAGTTCATCAGAGGATGAGGGTGAAGATAGTCAGCAATTCAAAAAGAATATTAGAGATGAACTTATGGAGGACTCACCAAAGAAAATACCTCCAAGTAATGCAAGAAAAGGATCAGAAGACAGGATGTCTAAGGATGATACAATGCCAAATGTTGTTACTGAGTGGAAACAAGTTGAAGAAAGGAAAGAGGATTATTCCCTGCAGAGTGAAACCTCAGAGTCTGTGATAAAAGAAAAGAAGAAACCAAGTAAGACAAGAACAAAAGGAAAAGTATCGGATCATGATGAGCACAAAGGAAAGAAAAAGAAAAAAAGGAAGAAATACATATCATCGTCTAGTTCTTCATCATCATCAAGTAGCAGTGACACTTCCAGTGAGGAAGAAAGGCCTCATAGACATCATTCCTCTAGGAGGCACAGACGCAAGCAAAAGCACTACTTCAATCCTTGGGTATATCTTATACTTGATTCGGAGTCTTGCATGTTGTCAGATTATCATACATATTTTACTAAAAATAAGATGTTTAATGAATTACCAAATTCCTCAAATCAGATGTTTTCAAATATGGATTGATATAGACCATTTCTTAATGTTTTCATAATTGCATGGCTATTTGTGATGACTGTCACATATAGATTTTTAGAATATATTCCCTCATATATTTATCTAATTTAGTCAGATTAACATAATTATATTAATAGAGGTTGTGCATGGATTATATAGACAAGTGCAAAGTATTAACAAAATCAGGGAACTCTTATGATCATTGTAGGTGACTGTACTGACTGGCTCATAAAAAAGACAAATATTAAGGGGTGATTTTTAAAAAAAGAAAAGGGAACAGAAAAAGGATTACTAAAATTGACTGGGGTTGTCATATACATTAGAGTTCCTTAGTTACAAGCCAAGTAATATGGTTAATATGCCATTTTCCCCTTGGAGAATGTGTCAAGCTCAACCCCAGTCTGGGGAAGTGGGAGCACAGGAGGAGAGTGTACCACAGGCTTTTTGAGTCCACCCAGCCAACTTGTGTTACATGGCTTAGATATTCCAAGAGATGCATGTTCAATCATGAAAGCAGACTACATTAGAGTAATGTTATTTCTGCTATAAAATATTGTCAAAACCAATATCCTCCTCATAAAGTCAGACAATCTGTTTGTTGTGTGTGCAATAACAAAACTTTTTTTTTTTACAGGAGACTCCTCCATATATGAATCCCTGGATGGCTGTCCCTCCACAACAAGCATATTTAACTACAGCAGGGCCCATTGGAACTAGCTTTATACCTAGGGTATCTGAAGGTAATGTCTTTATTTATTTGTCATTGAATTGGATCAAAATAATATGTTTATACAACTTCAAATTATTTCCTTCTAAAATTTGTTTGTTAAGGATATGTAATTGATAAAGATTTGCAAAATATGATAATATTGGTTGCTGCTTTCAAAATATAACTAAGCTCTACAGTTTGTGATCTTTGAATTCTAACTGATAAATTATTATTATTTTAAATTCTATGTAAAGCAACAGTCAGATAAATTTCACATATGATTGCTCTTCTGTACAAAACATTAAGTGATACTTTTTAAATTATACCTTTCATGTTGTTCTGAAATGACCTGTGTATTTGTTTGTTTTTTGCTTATTTATATGCTACAGAAGTTCCATCATTTGTACTGGTAGGAATTCTGTAGGACTTTGTGCTGGTAGGAGGTCTTTGGCATTGTCACACATCCACTTCTGCATTTACCTCTCACCTTGTTCCTGTATTCTGCCCTTCCCTTCCTTCTGGTTTATGAATGTCTACTGAAATTTATCAGTTATTTTATGCACCAATTTAAATTTTTCATCATTAAAATCAGGTGATATCCACATTCCACTGTTAATTTATTTCATATATTCCATTTTCAAAATGGTCAACACTTTGTTCAATATTGATGAGTGATTGAATTTTACAGTCATAATAAGAGTAATAAGTATGTTTTGTGACAGATGATGAAAATTATCATGATTGCTATAATGACCATAATATGCTTATTTTGGAATCCCAAACATAATTAGCACCACTCTCCCTTGGCACCAGCAGGAAAGAGCCTTGAATGGCACACATCCACGGTCTTTATACTACAATTTTTGTAGATTCCAGTATTGGGGAAGTGTGTTGGATGGAACATATAAGGCTCATAATGTAGTTGAAACACAAAGACTGACTAAACCAAAAGACTAGTATCATAAGTGAACGAAAGAGAGTGAGAAACTCCCTCCCCCTAAAATAAAACCTGTCTGGTGTACTGAGCAGTTGAGTGGTATTAGGCACTTTTTTGTGATCAAAACAAGAAAATGGATTGAAATTATGATATTAACATAGGTTATGGATTTTATCACATAATATAATCTTAATACAATGAGCTCAGGGAGGGAGAGGGAGGTAAGAAAAGGGAAAATGTGGAACAGAAGTGAAGATTGGGATTAAAAGTAGGATTGCTATGATACCACATATGGGGGACTCTTACCTATTTGAGAAACAAAACTTCTACAGGAAACAGTACATGTATTTATGTCTTTAGGTATATATATTAGTGGGTAGCTGGGGGATTGCATACAAAGAATTGCTAAAGAGTACATCAGCAGAAGTGAAAGGATGTCTGATTAGCACCATCATTTTTCATCAGAGAGAGAGGTAGAGAATTTTAACATGATTTCATTTCAGGTACTTTCCCAATGAAAAGTTTGGTAGGTGCAGATGAACTACTAAGACAACAAGTTGCACTGACAAGGCAATTTCTGGATTCACAGAAGTCCTTATATCATGCTTACACTGCAACACTTACATCATCACACCACTACACATCGCTGCTTGAGACTGAAAAGGTTGTTTTTTTTTTGTTACTTTCATATTTTCCATTTACAACCCACTTTTCAATGAAGATATTAGCATTCCTTTTATAGAATTATGCTTATATTCTGATGTCTTATTGTTTCTCCATTTTGTATAAAAATATTAGTGCCTTGCATACAGTTTATATCATACCATACCAGTGAAGCTCATTTCTTGTTTTTTTCTCTTTTTACAGTATATTACAACAAGAAAGAAGCCTCCATTAACCTTTGATGAAGCCTACAAAATGGTTAAAGAAGAAATGAAAGCTTCCAAAAGATGATAGTGGGATCCTTTTCCATCTTTTTCACAGATGATAGCTGACCAGCCATTGGTCTTTCTATATGAGCTTTTGCCTCTCCCTTAAGTTTGAGAGATTGAATATTCTAGCCACTCTATATATCTCATCCCTGGACCAACTTTTGCACTTGTGTTTCACGACCGTGTTTGCATATGTTTGCTGACTTATCAAGATCTACAGGATGTTGTACTTATTTCCTAACTACGGCAATCAATGACTCATCTTAACTACTAGTGTTTTGATGGCAGAATTATATGCTATTTTACCAGTAATAAAATTTTTAATCAAATGTAGGTCATATTCATATGTCATTTTTAGTGATTCCTATGTCCATGTGTGGGCCTCCTAGGCAAGTAACACCAATGAAAATCAGCTTCTTCAACTATCCCAAATAGAAATCCTAGACCCAGAAATTAATCAGAGAAGTACAATATTTGTATAACAATAGCAAACTGCCCGGAAACTCATTGTATATTTTCATTAGAAACGATGATTCCAAGTAAGCAACGAGAAATGTAGTTCTGAAATATCCCTAAACTTTTATATTTTTACACCTGAGTCTTTAAGTGCATCCAAAAGAATACAGACTATTTCTAGGACACATCTTTAAAACTTTGAGTTAAAAGTTACCTTTTCCTGTATTTTTTAACATAACTGTGATTATTAGATGCTCAAGTTACATGTATAGAATTCTAATGCCTATCCACAGCTTTCATCCTTTTCTTTTTTTTCTTCTTTTTTTTCTTTGTTTTTCTTTTCTTTTTCTTATCAGAAGTTTGGATTGTATCAAGGTTGTAATTAAAATTGAAATTTATTTTATACATATTTGATTCAACATGATTTTTTTTATGCCATGTAGTCCATTTATTTATATTGAGATTTTTTGTGTGAAAATTGCTAGACTTGATTTAATAGCCTGAATTAGTCAACATCAGTGATACAAAAATAAATTTATTTTTGTATGCATGTTCACACCATGCACATTGCATAAAAGTTATTTCATATTATTTGCTGTATACAGTATTCAGTTATGTGGGTAATGCCCATTAAAATAAAATTAATTGCTCACTCAAACTGTTATGTGTCTATCCCCTAGTCATCTCAGCAGTGCTTAGGTCTTGCCATCAGCTGTGATCTAAGTCAGGGCAGAAAGGAACTAGCTACCCCTCTGATTCAGTTTGTGGGTATGTGTGTGGCTGTATTTGTAAGAATGTAAAGTATGAAAATATGTCGAGTATTAAAATATAGGAAGATTTTTTTTACAAAAGGTATGGAGAAAATAACATGGTAGTAGAGATGCATTTAACAACAGAAAAGAGAGCACTTTCCCTGCAGTGTTATTAACCCTCTCTGGACGGGTGGTACACTACTGTACCACTCATTCAAAAGCCCAGTGGCCGGGTGGCACAATATTGTGCCAGCCATTTAATTGATTTAGGCCTAAGCGTTCGAAAGCCCCGGAATTGTGACATTCAAGGCTAGAATGCCCCCATCGTGAGTGGGTTAAGAATATAAGAGTATGCATATGATTATTGTAAGGAAGATAACTTTTGAAAAACTGGCCATTCCTAGAAGGTAATTATCCTCAAATTCAGCCTGATTCTTTACAGATGTTTAGATGAGTAAGAAAGTTGTCACTTGGGTTTAGATATGCCATATTAAATCTGTATAATTATATTTGCTGTAGTTCAACATTCTTATTTGGAACACAATAGACTAGTAAATAATCAGTTGAAATTCCTTAAAATGTTTTGATGTTTGTGTTTCAGTTTTTAAATAGTGGGAGATGTTGAAGATTATTGAGATATGTTGCAATATGTATATGATAAGCACTCATTAAAGTTTATCAGTGAAATGATTGCCAGATACTTTTTGTGGGAAGATCAATATTTAATGAATTTAGGGTCAGTTTACTATCTATGCATTAAGAAACAAAATTTTACTGAAGTTTTTGTATTTAATTTATAGAAAAACAAAATTAACTTCCTCGACTCACTGTGCTAAATATGCAATTTTTTCTTTATTATTTTAGTAATGTTTATGTTATCAAAAACTATCATGACCAGTAATTGGTTTCCATATTTATTAACAATTAATAATCTAATCAACAATAATATTCATAATGCTTCATGTCTTCATGTATTGATAATTTAATAGTATTACAGAGGTCAAACTTAGTTTTTGCCTTGTATCACAACATACAGCATAGTAACTCTTGAGGAAAGT
>NW_028234408.1:25974540-25977040 GCF_977035675.1 Penaeus japonicus
CTTGTATGGGTTAATGGTTAATCAAGGGATGGAATACACCACACATATTTGCTTGTGAAATTCATACAATATATGCATTTTTCTCTACATGGTTGCGTGTACAGGAAATCTAAACGGTTTGTTATTTAAATTCAGTGAGCTAAGCAGTTTGATATGAGTGACTGCCTTTGATAGTACTTGGAAAATGAATTATAAGGTAACCATGCACTACTCGCATGTATTATTCCCCGAAACCTTTGTGATTATATGATACGATTTAACATTCTAGAATATTGAATATGATGTTAAGCGTTTATGGGATATAAGTCTGACTAAATGCATCAAAAGAATGTTTGCTAAGGTAAGCAGACTAACAATTAATAAAGAAACTCCATAATACGTGAGGAACGGCTTGCCATTAAAATTTATTGGGAATGGTGCATTTTTTTCTTGAAATAAGTATTTCTACTAAATTAGCCATCTACCTAATTAGAATATGATATCAATGAAATTTTAATTATAACCGCTTGTTATGATGTTACTGTATTCTAAAGCAAGTGTCCTAAACATCATTCCCACACGTGTCATAACATCAAATTAATTGGCCTCGTGAGATGCCGCAAAATATGATCTAAAATTAAACTCAAGTAGAAAATTATTTATGAATTACCGTTTAATCATGTAGTTTTATATTATATTCTATGATTAGTGTAACTGAATTTCTAAAGACTTTCGCTTGTGTTTCAGTTACTACGTTTTTGTACGTAAATGTTCCAATATTTACCCTAGATGAAAACTAATATTCCAAACCGCTAATTTTAAATATATCAAGATGAAATTCCACGAAAACCTTACTTAAAAAACACAATGGTGAGAGGCATTAGATCAAATTAAAATGCTTTCCCAAAGGACATTCAGCAATCATTGGATAGAAGACACAGGAAAATGAATCAGAAAAGGAGAATGTGGCACATGAGCGGTTGTGTGTCGTCGGTGTAGTTCCCGAACTCGCCACCAGAGGAAGCACGTGGTCGCTCATTGTTCAACCAGGCGGTGTGAGGAGCGACTTTTCATGGTTTTACTATTGTAAATGAAATGTAAGTACCATCATTGCATAGTCTTCGTGTGGTTTACTGACTAACACAAATGTCTTCGTTATGGAAAGCTTAAATTATTAGTTAAAAACGTTTCTTTCCCGCTTGTTAGAAGATGCCGCTTACTACGCCATGTTTGTTTGGCCGACGCTTCGTCAGTGGTTTTTCATTTTGCTCCTAGTCGGCATTTTCACGTAAGACCCGTCGTTTTATTTAATTATACTGGCCTTCCCGTTCCGTTTGCTTGTTAGCTAATCATTACGATCAAAGGAAAACGGATTCTTAGGGGAAAATGCCGTTTCCCAGACCCTGCGTGGATTTTGTCGAGTGCGCGACTCAAGCTCTTTGACCGCGAGGGTTCGCACGGCGGCGTTCGCTTGTCGAAATTCTTTTCCAAAAGAAGCAGCGACCAACTTCTCATCAGACATATCAGGCCTGTAGGCAGTCAAGAGCATTTGCTATCGAATTCATCAACTGTTATCCATCCAACTCGTAAAAGAACATTGGATTAGTGGCTCTTGCTATTGTGTTGTGGAGCGAAGTAAATATTCAGTGGACAGTAGACGGATCAATTCTCAATTTGTTTTCATTATCAAGAACAGTTATTCGGGACAGTAGACTGGTTAGTGATGGCGGTTTTGCAACAAGTTGCATGTTGACATTTTGTGTAAACTTCATAATTGTCCAGAATATTACTAGAGTGAGGGATGTGTTATGCATTGGGAGCATAATTTATTTTGGGCCATTTCACAATTTAAGGTAAACTATTTGTGGAAGCAATGGATTCATGAGTCTTAAGACATCTGGCTTCTAATGTAAATTAATTATTAGATTGTGAAATGAACAGACCTAGGTATATTTCCGCATCATAAAATTAATTGGAAGCTTCTCCTTTGATAGGGGGTAACCTCAGAACTGCGTAAGGTTAGGTTTGTTATTTGGTTGGGATTTTGCAGACCAAAAAAATCATAGTAATTACCACGAAGTACTTTGAAAAAGGGGGGGTCTAGGGTATTGAAGCCCCCCCCCCCCCTGGCTCGGGATAACCTGAAAACTAGGCATGGTTGGTTCTTGGGTTAGGATTTTGTAAACAAGAAGTACCCTGAAAACCCATTCAAAATTCCTGCTAAAAAATGCTTTGTGCCATGCAACTGTGATAATTTTGCATGTGGTATGCCACATGTTTGAGTAATAAAGTGGTATTATTGGATAAAGACGTAACAACCTGTAGGGAAAAAACAAACCTTTCGGCATGGCATTCCTTTAAATATGACGTAACACAATAAAACCCTTTTCTTCCGCGAATGGTTTCCAATGGAAATGAGTAGCGAAACTGTACAAAGCACAATGAAAACTACCAGAAAAATATTGTCATGCCTAGAAGTTTGGTTGCATCTTTATCCAAATTTACCAGTAAAGTAGCCATA
>NW_028234408.1:25979540-25982040 GCF_977035675.1 Penaeus japonicus
CATCTGTTGGTATGGGTGCTCTATGATGAAACGCTGGCAGCTATGAGCATAGGTTGCCTTCCTCTCCTCTCTCCATGTGTTTTTCATTTTGACAGTTACATTTATTGTATTTGTTTACAAAAAACAAAAGATATGGATAGATGAAGTTGCTTTTTGCCCTCCCATAAAACTGTACCACTTCTGTTAGAAAGTGTAATGGACGTAATGAACTGATATGGACACCATCCTAAATTTTTAAGTGATTACAGTAATGAAAATAAATGAGAAGCACAAATAAACTTCATTGATATTGGAAAACCCAAATAAGACTAGTATTATAACAAGTGAATGAAAGAGTGCAAAAGTCCTCAATGTGTTGCCACTCCTTAGCTTTGAGCCAAAACCTATCTGTTGTGTCACACATGTGCCCAACTTGTGGCCAAAAAAGCAAATGTATACCCCATGGCCAATGGGTAAATGCAAGTTTTCTGTTCTTTATTTTTCAGAAGGAAGTAAGGTGGAAGCATGGCGAGGGTGTATGTTGGAGGTTTGCACTATAACTGCCGTGAGAGAGACCTAGAAAGGTTCTTCAAGAGGTACGGCAGGCTTCGTGATTGCCTCATCAAAAATGGATATGGCTTTGTGGTAAGTTTGCTACATTATCAGTGTCATTGGGCATCTTTGAAAAGTGAAATTTTCATACAATCTAATTTTTCAAACTTAATATGATCTTGGACATTACAGGAGTTTGAAGATGAGAGAGATGCAGATGATGCGGTTTATGAAATGAATGGAAGAGAGTTGTTAGGAGAAAGGTGAGTTATTACCCCCCCCAAGTAATAAATTGTATCAAAATTATTAAGATAAGAGTGATATTGCATGATATTGGTAAAAGAAAATTCTACCTGGACCACATTTACATTATCTCCCTCCTTTTGTTTTATCCCTTCTTTCCTCCTGTTTTTTTTTTTCCAACCTAAATAAAAAAAATTCTTTTTCCCCATTTCTCTTTCAGAGTGACTGTAGAACATGCCCGTGGACTCCCAAGAAGAGGTGGTTATGGATTTGGTGGCGGCGGTGGTGGTGGTGGTGGTGGTCGAGATCGTGACCGAGATCGTAGACCAGCTTGGCTTGACAGGTAGGTTCTTGCACCAGTGTTGGGCATATCTTGAAATTGAATGATTCACATTATATTAGTAGAATTGATTAATACTTTATATTTATTGTATGAAATTGTTTTGTTTATTGGTGTAGTCATGATTTTGACATAGTTTTAGGTAGGATGCTTTTAACCCATTCACGCCGGGGCCGTTACGGCTTTGCGCGGTCGCAATACCGGGGTTCTCGAACGCATAAGCCTAACGCCTAGAGATTCTCGGGCGCACAAGCCGCAAGCCTGGGTTGCCCACTCGCTCTACTCGAGCGCGTGATTTCCCCTCATAGCTCGTCCAGGGCGTCTGACGCGAAAATCACAATACGTGCTATCATGTCAACTGGCGTGAATGGGTTAAGATATACAATTAAGAAGCTCTGCAACAAGAATAGCTGCATTTTATGATATGACACAAGAGCCTTGTTCTAGCACATCAAATATCTGGAAAAAGTATCCTTGCAATATCACCATTTTAAAATCATTTGACATAGACTTTGTTAGGTGCATATCTTGCAATAAGAGCTGTAGTTTCTGTGAAGCATAAATTTAAAAATTCTTTAATTCTTCTCTCTCTAAAAGAATATAAAACTCTTGCATTTATACATGTCTATTTGGGTGGGTGTCATGTTTTGTCATACTATTATTTTAATTTTTTTATTCTGCTAGTGGTGAATATAGTTGATATTTTTTTGTAGTTCAAACATTTCCGGGGGATTGTTTAATTTAAGTTAAATTACCAAGTTTATTGAAGACTTGTTTGAATAAAGAATTTTAGGAAATTTGCAGATTTTGTAAAGGGCACACGGGATGCTTTTAACCTTCACCCTCAGCACACAAACTCCTAGCATCATTACATTACCAGAAAAAAAAAAAACACAGGAGAAAGTGTAACATTCTTCATCTCTCTTTTTAGAAAAATAAGAATGAGACAATAAATCTTTTTGTTGGTAGGGTTTTCTCATTGTTCTCATTATTCATGTAAAAGCGAAAGGTTTGGAGGGAATGTTGATTTCCAAGTAAATGATATATATATATTGTGTACAGTAAAGGTTTTGATTTTAAAAAGGCAATTTACTGATATAAAGAGGTTAATTTTATTGAATACTGAAGAATTGAATACGTTTCCTTTTTAACCCATTCACGACGGATGACATGATATCATGTTATGGGAATATTTTGCTCCTGTCTGATGATGTCGTATCATGTCATGATCTCACTCTAAATACACATTTTACATGGTTGTGTATGTATATACTCACTGCAGTTGCACTTATACATACACATTTTTCTTGACTCGTAAAAGTAATGTACAAACATACAAAAACCTCCGTATTGCCCTGTTGAATCAGGGTGTGAGAGGTGCAGTGT
>NW_028234408.1:25987040-25994540 GCF_977035675.1 Penaeus japonicus
CACACATACATACAAATAGGTAGATGGATTTATAATTTTGTGGTGTTGCTTGTCTTCTTATTAATCATTAGTATTATTTTCTTGATTATTATGACCACCACAACCATGATTATTAATATTTTCATTGTTATTAGTTATATGATATTGTTATTAGTATCCATTTTATTTATTGTCAGTCTTGCCTTTTAATATTTTGTATATTAGTTACCAACATTTATATCACCACTAACACTATCCTTGCTGCTTTTCATTGTCATTTTCATTTATAGTAATACTATTGTTTTTTTCTACTGATAGTGCTCATGTTACTTGTATCCTGAATGCATAGTGTTAATAATAGGGATGGGATTAGGTAAAAGTGATTATTTTATATTTGAATTGATATTGAAATCTTTTAAGTGGTTGGTAGAGAGAGAATGAGTTCACCAGTTCTAGAATTGTGCAAACAATCTCTTGCTATTCAAGAATTTTAATGAGTATGTTTAATTTGAGGGAGAAGGGGGGGGGGTGAACAGATGTTGTATTCATTCAGTTGACTTTGGTTGTCTTAAATGTGTTTGTTAGTTGATTGATTTAATGATATCACAATTTGAGTAAGAAAAGTAATTTGCATGAAGAATGTACATGAAAACAAATTTAAGTTATTGAATGGGCTGGGATGCATTAATATTTCTTGGTCTTTCTAGTAGCAGTCTTTAGGAATTTGATAATTTCTGAAATGGAAATTAAAGTAGTTAGTGACTGTCTGCATAAATTTGCATGGTAGTTATTTTTGTAATTTAAATAACTAATCTTGAGATTCATTTATAAAGGTAATAAATCTTAATAATATCTTTCAAAATTTGATTGACTTATTCTTCAACATGGTCTAGGTTATTCTCATTGGATTATGATGATGATTTTAAGTCTAGTTTTCTGGCTTGATTAATTATAGATGCTATTATTTTTTTGATTTTACCATTGATAATGAATACTGTTAGCATTATCATCAGTAGATTATTGGTTAATGTTTTTATTTTTGTTTACACTTATATTTATAATTTATATACACATGATCTTAAAATAATTCCTATTTCACTTCTAATTTGAGGGAGAAGACAACTTTTCTATTGCAGGTATTCACCATTTTACGTGGTAATAGATAAGTGGTCATCAAAAAGAAGTAAAAAGAAAAATTGCCCTTTGGCTTTTTCTTTTCAAGTAAAAAGAACTAAGAAAATTTTACTAATGTTTAAACTGCACATCATGGAAAGCGAGATTATATTTTGGCTTGCTGTGATGCATGAATACTTGTGTGATAACACAAGGAGATCTTTCCAATGGGTGTAAACCCTGCAGATAGTGTGAGAAAGATTGACATTATTATTCTTTTGTCTAAATGGGAATCATTTTATTTTGAAAATTAATCATGGCCTTGAATTGATGTTTTAAGCTTGATAATAATGAGCTTGGTCTCAGTTATGTTTTTGCAAGTGTGTATGTATGTATGTATATGTGTGTGTGGGGGGAGGTGATTGTAATTATATTTATGGTTGCTTGCACACTAATGCACAGGTACATTAACCCACTTATGACGGGGGCATTCCAGCCTTGAATGTCCCAATGCCGGGGCGTTCAAATTATTAGGCCTAAATCAATTGAATGGCTGGCACAATACTGTGCCGCCCGGCCGCTGGGCTTTTGAATGTGCGGTACAGTACTGTACCACCCGTCCAGAGAGGGTTAATACACACACACACACACACACACACACACACACACACACACACACACACACACACACACACACACACACACACACACACACAGACATGCACACATTCAGAGATGTGTTTGTGAGGAAGTGTCATTGGAAATCTGCATGCTTCCAAGTATGGGAGACTGGTGTTTACATCTTTATGCTAACCATACATGATCTTAGGAAGGCTATTTTATCTGGCAAGGGTGGCAATGAGAGTCTTGAAAAGGCAGCCTTTATCCTAGAACAAGAGTAAAAATATAAAACAGGTTTGTGTCACTTACCCTTATATATTCCTCATTTCCCTTCCCCTTCTCTCACTTCTCTTTTGCTGTACCTCCCTCTTAATTCACCTTCACTCCCTATGTTGTAATTGCTTGCATGCTCTTTTCTCTCTCCTTTTCTTTCTCTCTCCTTCTTTTCTCTCTCTCTCTCTCTCTCTCTCTCTCTCTCTCTCTCTCTCTCTCTCTCTCTCTCTCTCTCTCTCTCTCTCTCTCTCTCTCTCTTTTCTCTCTCTCTTTTCTTTCTCTCTTTTCTTTCTCTCTTTTCTTTCTCTCTTTCCCTCCCTCCTCTCCACCTCCTTCACCACTTCCTCCTCTCACTCCTTTGTTCCATCCTCTCCTTTCTACCTTCCTCCTGCTCCCCACCCTCTCCCTCTTAATTTTTTATTACACATTAACATGAAGACATTTGTTATACCTTTGTCCATGGTGTCGGCCAAGTTTTGTTCCTCTTATCTCATTTGTTCAGGGAATTACATTTAGGATATATTCTTTATGCTAAACTTCTGTTACAAATTGGTTACTATTTACCTTTATTGTTGATGAATATGATATGATTTATGAAAAGTGGTATGATTGACATAAGATGACTAAGCATTTAAATATATGGAATGATGTATATACCACAAGGAACTGGTCTTATACAGTTGTTTGTTGCTATCCTTCTCTTCCTTTTTGCAAGGTTATTGATAAACTATTTGCTATACGATTGTATTACAGGAGTTGATTATTCTGGTAATGACCTTAATTGTATTAAAAAATGATTACTTATTGTAAACACATCAATGACAATACAGCACAATCCCTTTTTTCTTATATTTTTTATATATGCTTTGAGTATGAATTCTGAAAGATTTTATTTATATGGAGCAATATTTACATACACCTCCCTTCAAATTACAACTTTATTACTGTGAATTTTGATAATGAAATGCTGCATGATGATCTGGAAGGTTCAGCAATTGTTATGAGGCTTATACTTGTACGGCTTTATTAAACAATGACAGAAATGTTCATAAATTGAATTGCAGACTCCTATTAGATTATATAATTTAGTAATATCACAATTATTTGCCTTTTGTGTTTACTTTATCCAAAAAGACTTGTTTGTATTATTTTTGAACAATTGATAGATAATACAGCATTTTACATAATAGAGCTTGCAGTCACTTATTCTGAATGAACCCTCAACACTATAATGCTGCAAATCTGATTTCTTGTCTTGTTGGTTCTCATTTTATTAATTTATTTCATATTTTTTTCCAATTATAAAATAATATTGCTCCATTCCTTCTCACCTGCCCACTCGTTCCCCTCCTCTACTTCTCTCCCATTCTACCTTATCTCTCACTCTTCTGCTTTCTTCCACCTGTCTGACACATGCTTGTGCATACTACACCTCCACCTCCACCTCAACACACCAACACCTACACCTCCACACACCTCCACCTTCACCTCCACCTCCACCTCCGCCAACACCTCCACACACCTACACCTAGGCCTACACCTCCACACACCTACACCTCCACACACCTACACCTACGCCTACACCTCCACACACCTACACCTACGCCTACACCTCCACACACCTACACCTACGCCTACACCTCCACACACCTACACCTACGCCTACACCTCCACACACCTACACCTACGCCTACACCTCCACACACCTACACCTACGCCTACACCTCCACACACCTACACCTACGCCTACACCCCCACACACCTACACCTACGCCTACACCTCCACACACCTACACCTACGCCTACACCTCCACACACCTACACCTACGCCTACACCTCCACACACCTACACCTAGGCCTACACCTCCACACACCTACACCTACGCCTACACCTCCACACACCTACACCTACGCCTACACCTCCACACACCTACACCTCCACACACCTACACCTAGGCCTACACCTCCACACACCTACACCTACGCCTACACCTCCACACACCTACACCTCCACACACCTACACCTACACCTACGCCTACACCTCCACACACCTACACCTACGCCTACACCTCCACACACCTACACCTACGCCTACACCTCCACACACCTACACCTACGCCTACACCTCCACACACCTACACCTACGCCTACACCTCCACACACCTACACCTACGCCTACACCTCCACACACCTACACCTAGGCGTACACCTCCATGAGTCAGCACTCATAGCTGGCAGAGGCCAGCCTTGTGCATATAGCCAGGGTGAAGCGACGTCTTCGCAAATCTGTCTGAACTGAACTGAACACCTACATCTACACCTACGCCTACGCCTACATCTACGCCTACACCTACATCCACGCCTACACCTACATCTCCACACACCTACACCTTCACACACCTACACCTCCACACACACAATATGGATTGTTTAATAAAATTCTCACGAATAGTTTTATTTAGAGACCATGCTATTTAAGAAGTCAGTGCTGATAATCCTTCATGTAACATTGTGCTGTCAAGAGCAAATGAGTATTATACCAAATTTCAGTGTTTACTAATCAACCATTTTGAAATTGTTTTCGACTTTGGTTATCTGTCATCTGTCTATTTCAGTATACTGCCTGCTTGCTTTTTTTGGTTTACCTGTGAACCAATATGTTTATTCATATACCTTATCTTAAACTCATAAAGCAATGTATTTTTACATGCTCCAAAACAGACTTTTATATTCTATGTTATGGCATTTTTGTACTTCAGAAGAATTCCTTTATTTGTATCGGCTTATTTACAGGCAATGCGTTTTCCACATCCCCATCATCAAAATTTAAAATCAAAATTACGATTGTGGATGACTGCTCGCTCATTTTTATATATTTTTTTTTTATTCATTTCGAGTATAAATATTGATATTAATTTTGCAACAGTTTCATTGATGTTAATGATATGCACTTATTCATACACACAGAAGAATTAATTTATTATTACTATATCCATATGCCCACTCCATGGAGGGGAGACATTTTGTCTTGGACTGTGAACTTGCATGCTTCATTACCTCTAATTGGAGGTTATACTTGAAAGCTTTCAGCATGGTCAGGTTACCCTTGTAAGATTAATGTTTTTAAGTTGACCAGGAAAAGGACTTGTAGGAAATGTTGAGTAAATAACTTGAAGCCACTGCAGTATTATCAGTGGAAAAGTTAACTATGAGGTTAAAGGCTTTTTTTTTTTCTTTTCTTTTTTTTTTTTTTTCCCACTAGGTATGGTCGATGTCCTTGTTACATTGTGTACATGTATATACAGTATATACGATTCTAGTAGTCATTATGTGACAGCATCAAGACGAATATAAAACGACTTGCAATAAAGTTGGATAATTGTTAATTGAGTAGGAGGATGGTCATAGGTTTATTCATTTTCTAGAGTTTGAATTCAGGCATGGTAGTGGTAAAGAAGATAGGGTATTAAGATGGAGAAGAGTCACGGATATTTATGAGTAATGTGAAATACTGAAACTCGTGCTGCGCTCTATGTTAAACATTCCGCCTATGTTTTAAGATGGCCCCCCCCACACCCGGTGAGTGAGAAGTAGAGGTGGACGGGAGAGGCCGGGAGGTTACCAAGAACAACCCGGACGTACCCCTGCCGTCCCACACTGTCCCAGGGGGCCGGCCCGTCCCACCCAGCTGGACCGAGGGCCTGACCAATAATCTGCGTAGCATGAGTTACGCCCACGTTAGGGTATAACTACCTGCTGTTGCCTTCATACATGATTATATCATCAGTGGTTTGAGAAAGTCCCTTACTTTGCTTTCCTTATTTCCTCCTTGGTTATTGTTTGTATGAATGCTTGCTCTAGTTCTGTGTTGTAGCTGAAGCATCATCTCCTTAACACTTAGCCTCCCCATTAAGCCAGGCACAGTGGCAGGATGTCTCACAAGTGAGCTGACAGAGTAGGGCAGGGTTGAAGCATGTTGGTGATTGGCCAATCACAGCTCATCTGCCTGGGGGAAGTCCACCCAGCCAACAATATGGAAGGCACATTACAGGAAGGCAGGGAAGCTGACACAGTGCATGATTGTATATGCCAGATACCTCTTCATCTACCTCTAGCTCAGGAACTTGTTTGGAAAAAAAAAAAGCTTCCTTGAAAATTAAGCTTTAGATAGTCAGGTGAGAAGAGTCCCTTGCTGAGACAGTGACCTTCTGAAATGAAGCATTATAAACACTACTCACAGATTCACTTTAGGTCCCTCATATAGGTTTTCATTTTAACCTCTGGTAGTAAGCTTTATTTTATTTATTTATTTTTAGTGTAAATGGAATCATTTAATATTTTGTAAAGGAACTGATTTTCTAATTAAAATATTATTTCTTAATCTGCTGCAGGATCTCAAGGATTACATGCGCAAAGCAGGAGAAATTACCTTTGCAGATGCCCACAAACACCGTCGCTATGAGGGGTAAGTGACTTTACATGGTCTTTTTAAAAATTTCTCTACTACTACTAATACTACTGTTTATTTTGTATTTTGTGTGTTTGTTTGTTTTATTGATTGATTTACTCACACACAATTATATTATATTAACCCTCTCTGGACGGGTGGTACACTACGGTGCTGGGTGGCACCATATGGTGCCAGTCATTTAATTGATTTAGGCCTAACCGTTCGAAAGCCCCGGCATTGTAACATGCAAGGCTGGAATGCCGGGGCTCTCGAACGCATAGGCCTAAATCAGTTAAATAAATGACGCCATATGGCGTCACCCAGCGAACGGGCCTTGAATGCGTGGTACCGTAGTGTACCACCCGTCCAGAGAGGCTTAAGATCATATTTTCATTATCAATATTATTATGGATTAAGTAAGATAGGATATGTAAAGTTTTAGATGTATTTTTTTATTTTATTTATTTATTTATTTATTTTTATTGTCTTTCAGTGTTGTAGAGTTTGCTACCCGGTCTGACATGAAGAGGGCCATTGAGAAGTTGGATGATACTGAATTGAATGGAAGGCGAATTAGGTTGATTGAGGATAGACAGCACTCCCGTTCCCGTTCAAGATCTCGTAGGCGATCTCGTTCCCGCTCACGATCTCGCAGGTCATATTCACGGTCAAGGTTAGTGCTTTTATGTTAGTTGAAGATGATGCCAATGAAAATGTAAAAGGAAGTATTGTTATTTGTTATTGATATTTCAACAAATCTCTTAATTTATTTACAGGTCAAGAGGCAGGAGCCGTTCACGTTCAAGGTCAAGGAGGTCAAGGACTAAGTCACGGTCAAGGTCAAGGTCAAAGGATTCTCGCTCAAGGTCACGTTCCAGATCTCGCTCTAGGTCACCTCGTTCACGCTCCAGGTCAAAGTCTCGATCTAGGTCCAGATCAAAGTCTGTGTAAGTTTAAGTTTTTGAAAATTGTTAAATATCTAATTAAACCTCTATACTCAGATTTTCATGTGCACATACTTTTACAAGAGCTAAATGTATTTATATATATAATATATTTATAA
>NW_028234408.1:26002040-26004540 GCF_977035675.1 Penaeus japonicus
AATCTACTTCCAAATTATTTTTGTCAAGATTTGTCGAGACTTATATTCCTGTACTGGAATAATCAAATGTGACACATGCCTATTATCAGAGATAACCTCATTTACATATGGTTTCCTTGACCCTAACACAGAAGGTAATTTCTCATTACATTTATCAACAGCAATAAAAATATGATAATAAATATTTAGAATGCAATCTACAATAAACTTTATTAAGGGATGAAAGCACCAGTAATAACTTTTAATTATAATATTCAATAAATATAACATTTGCAGTCAAACAAATAATTTCTATTGTCAAATTTCCACTAAGTAAACAGTGTATTATGGACAAAAGATTTACATATCATTTGTTACAAAACCATTTTTATAATCAGCCATTCCATACTCCAGTTATATAAAACACTTACTTTGGTTTCTCCAGCTCTGAAAATGCATCTTTTAATTCATCTGCATTTCCTGTTGACAAATCATTACTTGTAGTTGGCTCTGCTTTCTCTGTATTTTCACTGGATTCAACTGGATGAAAAGAAAAATTATCTGGGTAACCAAAATACATGAACAATTTTTTCTTGTGCTATAACATCTACAACTTTATCAATGCTGAGGGTAATTTTAGCAATATGTACAAAACTTTTCTTATATTTTAGAGGACTTACTACAAGACTGAAAGAGCAGCTACACAATCATAACATAATTTCATGCTATGAAAAGCAACTGTAATCTGATTGTGCAAATTCTTTCAGGTACATTCACACACTCATGCACACACGTACCCACACTCACACTCTTACTCCCTGACTCACTCTCAACCAAAAGAAAGAAAGAAAGAAAGAAAAAATAATGCAATACCTTCTCCAATTTGATTCTGTTTCTCTAACTTCTTGAGCTTTCTCTCCTCCTTCTTCTGCATCCAATGATACTGCCTTACCACTGCATTCTTCTGTAGATAGGCCTTGCCATGACCTGAAATACAAGAAATCATTATAAATCCATTGTGGACAAGGAATAGATTTGCGGTTATGGCTCCTTGCTGAGCAGTGCTGTAAACGAGTTTCAGAGCAAGGGAGCAGTTTGCAATTTGCCCGTTGCAGAGCTCTCTTACATCCACTTGTAAAACTAATACCCTTTTGGGGGATTTTTTTGGTGTTTTACACTATATTATGAGGATTTAGCAATGTTGTAATAAACTAAAATTATGATAGAATGTCACTGCCTGGTCTATAAAATCTTCACCTCACATGTCTATATAATTTGATATAATTTAGTTTAATAGCTTGCAAGCTATTCAGCTTGCTTACTTACTTTCATGATATTTCAGAGAGAAATATAAATAGTTCACCTCATGCTCTATGCCCTATACTCATCTGAATTTCAACTGCCTTCTATTGTCACATGATATATTACAAATCTAATTGGCTCTATCAGACCTAAAACTAGTGTCTATCATCACAGCATGTTCAAATACAATTCTAATTGGCTCATCTGACTCCTCTTGTACACGTTATCCCCTACGATCGTTTGATTTTTGTGTCATGTTCTCAAGATGCTGTATAAAAGAGACAGTAGAGCTTATGGAAGTTATGAATACTACTACTTCTCTAGCATCTTTACAATTAATTTGTGGTGGAAATGTTATAGGAAAGCTATTTTGTAGAATATTGTGTTCTATTAAATATCACAATAAGGTTTTTCAATATCAGTGTTAAGCGTCATTTCCAATAATACCTTCAATGACTTTCCATCAAGCCTGAGTATCATATGTTATAGATAATGAATGTCAACTAGAGCCATCTTGTGTTCAATTAGCAAAGCATTGCATGCTGCCTTACACAGCAAGTTGGTTGAACAACCGAGACATATTTTGATAATTTCAACTTGCTCTTTTGAGCTTTCATTTCTTATCCTAAGGAATTGAAGGTAAATTTCTAGAATAGATACACGTCATAAAACCCATCAAAATTAGCATCAACAGATTCCTTGCAATGTACTTATGCATTTATAGTAACTTTAGTCAACAGAAGCCAAAAATAACAACAATATCTGAGAAAATGTATGATAAAATCTGTAAATAACCTATCAAAAATGAGTATTTTATGGATGTCTACTAACAAATCACATATAACATGGTATATTTCTGTCTACTGTAACATTAGGATACAAAAAAATGTGGTTACTTAACCCATTGCAGATGGGGATAAATTTGCTTGCCCAGCCTCCAGGATAGGTTTTATTTTAAAGAGAGACTGCTTGAAGCATTATAATTTGAATCTTCCCACTCTCTTTCAGTCATTCATTGTAAAACTTGAGCGTTTTTTGTGTTTTATTTTTTGTGTGTTTTATTGAGTTTAGAGACTTATATGTGCCATATGACAGGCTCTACCAGTGATGCAGTTGACTAAAATTATAGTATATTATCCATATTAGCTCATTATTTTCTTTATCCTCAGTGTGATAAAAGTATTGCTGTTTTATGGGAGGACAAAAGGCAAATTTATTT
>NW_028234408.1:26022040-26034540 GCF_977035675.1 Penaeus japonicus
CACACACACACACACACACACACACACACACTCTCTCTCTCTCTCTCTCTCTCTCTCTCTCTCTATTTTAATTTTATGTAAAATATGCAACTTATTTTCTTCACCTAGAACATGTGAAAGATACCAGTCTCAAAAAGACCTGCTTGGAGAGAAGAGTGTAATTGAATACCTGGCAGAGCGTTTAGAATGTGAACCAGAATTTATTGTAAATTATGCGCATGGCAATCCTGGGTTAAAGCGTGCACATGTGTCCAAGTTGAAGAGCCAAATTGATCTTCTCTTTTCTGAGGGATTCACACCTAAACAGATTAGGTAAGTCATTTAATAAAGATGATGCTGTCACTCAGAGAAGAGCAAAGACGACCTCTTCTAACATTTTCTCTATTATGGCTATGTTTGACAAGTGATATCTAGGCATTAGCAGAGTTAATTTGTAAAGAAATTCATGTCATTGCAAGCAAATTATAATATTAATTTTTGGTTATATTACTCTCCCACAGGCAAATTGTATTTTTCTCTGATAATATTTGTCGTTTAATTGTTTTACACTTGCTACATTTCCTGGAGAAAAGGTCAGAAGGATAAGCCTTAAGCGGAGAGGGACTCCATATTTCCTAGATCTTATAGATTGTCCAAAATGCTGATTTAATGCATATTCCAAGTTAATGAATCAAGAATTTGTTGAAAATAATTTTTAAACTTTCATTTCAGGGCCTCCATGCGTATTCTACTGTATGCAGAAAAGAGAACAGCACAGAGAATAAAAAAATTGAAAGAGATCGGTTACTTCCCATCATCTGTTACTGTTCTTTACAAGACTCCAAAACAGTTTGAGACCTATTACCAGTCACTTCTTCAAAAATACAAAAGATCATTAAAATAATGTTGTAAATATTGTAAATCTTTTCAGAATAACATTATTTAAAATTTTTATTTTCTTCTATAAAGTTATTTTATCCATCCAAACAAAACTTTATACAATCTATAACCAAGGTGACATTAGATATTGGTTATAATGAACATACCTATCTTGTCAACACAATATACCTTTACTCATACAAGTCATAGTTCTTATACAATATATACAAGGAGACATAAAACTATCATAGAAGTTATATTGTATAGTACCTAGTGATTACTTCTCTCACTACCTTCAGCATTTACAGAGAGGTAGAACAGAAATTAAAAACACTTTTCGTATATTATATCTTCACTATTACTGTGTCAGTATTTTATTTTGAACTCTACCCCTTTTTTAGGAGTCTAGACAGGGCTACTTAACTATTAAAAGCAAAGGTTCAGTTAGACAAGTTGCAGTGTATGCAGAGGTCTGAATAAATATTTTATGAGAATAAAACCATCAGTCTGCATACAGGGTAGTGTACCCATGAGATTTTTATTGTTTTCATAATCACTTTGACTTACTGATAGTATAAAGATAATTTGTGGAGGGCCATCATAAGGTTATTCAATTACATATTCTCCAGAAGAATGGGATCCAGCTATAAAACTGAACACTGTGGGCAAGATTCAAACATGCTTGTTTGGAGGTCACCTCTCTCTTGCTGCAAGTGAAACTGATTAGTTATGAGGATTAACAAAATCCCTAATAGTTTCTATCATTAGGGGCATATTTTGTGCTAATAAAATGAATCATGGAAGGTCAACCATGAAGTCAAATCTCAAGAAAATGTGAAAAAAAGTAAAACAAATATGCATGGTCACATAAAGAAAGTTTTATTGGGAGGATGGTGAAGGGATTGCCACCATATACACCATCACACAAAATGTACATAAGTATATTGTATATATAGGTAAATAAGGGAAATATTTCTTAAGTTGAAAGGAAGGATTGGATTAGTACAAATAATGTGGTTCTTAAGTTTTAATTAGTAATTTATATTATTGGAAATGAAAGACCATAACTGTTTCCACTTTTTCAATATATATCACTTGACATCCAAACTTTTAAGAATATATTCTATATGAAGCTGCATGTGAGTTTAGGTTTAATTTGATAAATGTGTTCAACTAGTGATGAGAATAATTTAAATCTAACTACTTTGCAAACCATTATAAGTAAGTGGATATGAACATGATAACCAGGTCTAACCAATTTTGGCACAAATGAGTAAAAAAAAATTACAAGCATATCTTATCTAGGTTCACTTTAATAGTCCTGTCTCAAGAACATTTACAATTAGCTGGAACACTAAATCAACACTCTAGTTAATAAGGCAATCACTTATTAAGTTTGCAAAACATTTTTGCAGTAGTGTCTCAAGAGTCTTACAATCAGCTCTAACATGGAAAAACACTTTAATCCTTTGTTCAATAGTACAAACTCTTGCAAAGTCAGCAAACAACCACACCAATGAACACAAGGAGATGGATTTGTAGTAAAAGTACAGACATGAACAGTAGAAAGTGATACCATCAAATTCTGACATTGGAAGTGCTGCTAGAACCTGCAGAATATAAAGTCCCATTGCTCAAAGTGCATCTAGTAGACTTGAAAAAGGAGTTTGTCATCCTAATAGTAAATTGGTTTTCATATCTTTTGTACAAACTGAATTTGTATCATTTGAACTTGTTCTAATTGAGGACAGTCAAGGTACACTGTGAAGTATCCTTTTAACCTGTATATAGTAAAGAATTAACTGAATATTATATATTTATCTTTGAAAAATTCAGAGAAGACTGATATTCTAGATACATTCTATATTTCTTAGTTTTTAGATTGCTTTTCTATGTTACACATACACACTATAGTCGATGTCACATGGTCCAATGAAAGCTGATTTCTCTTATTTAACTTACTTTAAACAAAAGTATATATCATAAAGGATATTAATAAAAATAAACCTTTAAAATTATTTATTTATATACTCATATACAATCTATACATCATTATCAAAGATGAGCTGTCCCTTCATAACAATTTTAGGCGAACTTGAATTCACGGTCTGCATATGCCACTTGGCCAGTACGACACTGCTGCTCAAAGTTTTCCTGGTGGGGAAAATAAAGAGTTGGCAATAATTATATACAATTTAAACTAAAAAATAAAAATCTTTAAGGACATATAGAAATTAGCAGAAAAAGAAAATAAATAAATAAAAGAATAAACAGCTCATCAAGAGCAGTACTTACTCGACTAGTTTTCATCCACCAACCATATCCCAAGATAGGGATGGCAAGCATGGCTACTCCAAGCAATGATGAACGAGGAGTAGGCTTGAAGTGGTCGTAACGAGTAGCTCTCATTGACATGAAGCGCTGCACAGCTGGATCAAACTGGAAGACAATGTCAATAACAAAGGCGCATTAGGGAAACTAATATTAAGCACTATAAAAAAAGCTATTCTGTCATTGATTAAGATTATTTTTAAAATTTAATACTCATAACTTCTTGATTGCTGGGCTTAATTCATACACTTTTAAATATATTGTATAATTTTTGCCCTTTTATTTGTAATGCTTTGAAATCATGTTGGCATTATTATTATATACTTTAATTGCATTATTGAGCAATTATTGCTTTTACAACATTAGTTGGCTAGCTTTTGGAGTGAGGGATCCAGAATGGATATATTAGTAATTTCTACAAACAACTACTATTGCAATATAGTAAAATAAAACAAACATTTTTAGAATTACATTACTTCTACTGAATATAATAGATAACATGATTTCCCTTATATTAAATGCCATGCCCTCTTAAAGATAAACTTAAAGACCGTCACATAAATATGCAAGACATCAGTAACGTATAAGAAAAAAGTCGCAATTGGTGAAAATGACCCATTAAAGTGGAGGAGAGTGTGGTTGTACAACTTTTGTGTCCTTACTTAATTCTCCAAAGGCCAACAAACCTATCAACTATCAACTATATTCTGGCATCTTACTTCACAATATATTAACCCACACAGGACGGGTGGTACAGCATGTGTACCGCGCATTCAAAAGCCCAGTTGTCGGGCGGCACAGTATTGTGCCGGCCATTCAATTGATTTAGGCCTAATAATTCAAACGCCCCGGCATTTGGACATTCAAGGCTAGAATATCCCGTCGGGAATGGGTTAATAGAGAGTTCTAGTTCTACAAGCTAGCTCTATCTTGAATACATGTATTGGAGGTTTGAGGATTATGGAAAGTATCCCTAGTACCTTTAAGCATAATATAAAGAGAGAGAGAGAGAGAGAGAGAGAGAGAGAGAGAGAGAGAGAGAGAGAGAGAGAGAGAGAGAGAGAGAGAGAGAGAGAGAGAGAGAGAGAGAGAGAGAGAGAGAGAGAGAGAGAGAGAGAGAGAGAGAGAGAGAGAGAGAGAGAGAGAGAGAGAGAGAGAGAGAGAACAAAAACAGTGACCTGTGGTGTCTGGTTAATTTCACATCTAGTATAATATATCATGAGGGTTACATAACCACAGCTGTGAGCAGTAGAATCTACAATATATACAATCACTGGTGATATTTACATAGTTGAAATGATGATACAATAGAGTAAAAGTTCGTGGGTGGAGTGGGTGGGGAAGCAGTTCCCCACTCATAGGGGATCGCAAGGCATACAGCCACTTGCATCTTGCCAGTAACTCCTCAACTCCGAAAGATGGGATGATCACATCATGGCTTGGCAGGTCTTCCCCTGAATGGCATGTTTTGTCACAAGGCTTTCTAGTGACCATGCACATTGTGGCTGGGCGTTACATTAAACAACAAATACCCCACTGCATTAGGCCCACACTCCAAAATACCCAAGAAAAATCACCAGAAAAATAATCTCTGCCATTATTCATTGTGTATAGTAATTTCTGCTAATCCTAATTGGTAAATTTTCCAAATAATGCCACGTCACTAAATGCCACAAAAGTAGTATCGATGGATTCCTCTCAACCTCAACTATTCATATATAGTGGAAATAATGTGTGCTTCCACCCCTGGGCCCCACAATCTGGGTCCCGATAGTAGGGGAGGGCATGGAGTAGATCAGGGAAATTGCAGGGTAAAATATGAATTCCAGGCATATTTTGTATGCAAAATCTTCACCCAATTATCTACCTAGCTTTGAATAGTTTTGAGGTTAGCCCAAGCCAAGGGGGGGCTTTGTCCCCCCCCCCCTTTTTAAGGTACTTCATGCTACCTCGTGCTACTTTGGGGCATATTTCATATGCAAGAACTTAACCCAATTACCTACCTCTCTTTGCCTAGTTTTGAAGTCAGCCTTTGCTAAGAGTGGGCTTCGCCCCTCTGTGGACCTCCCCTATTCAGGGCACTTCATGATACTTATGATATGTTATTAGTTCTGTAGATGAAACTGATACAACCCACCACAAATAACCTTCACACTGACAGCAACTGAGTCTTCGTCTCATATGTTCCTCAGCATAGGAAACTATGACCGATAATGACGCAAGTAATGAATAGAGGGCACTCTATAATTATAATGTAAACAATGGGGAATATTGCACCATCTATCGAGAGGACATAACAGCGCAAGCAGGTAATTCATTGGGGGTTCCCAGTCCACAGCTTGTCGCTAGCCGTAACTAAGTAAACAGCCATGTTTGAATTTCAGGGCAAGGATGGTGTTTTTCGGGGTATTTTGCACAAGGTATGTTGCACGAAGTGCCCTAAAAAGGGGGGGTCCAGGGTGGAGCGAAGCCCCCCCCCCGGCTAGGGCTTAATTCAAAATTAGGTAGGTAATTGGGTTGAGATTTTGCAAGCGAAATATGCCCCGAAGTAGGACGAGGTAGCACGAGGTAGCACGAAGTGCCTTAACCCATTCCCGATGGGGCCATTTCGGCTTAAAAAGACTGAAATTCTGGGACTCTTGAACGCATAAGCCTAACGCGTCGGGATTCTCGGCTGCGCGCCCGGCTGGACAAAATTACGCGTCCCCGGCGTGTGGCCCAAAAACCACTAGACGTGATATTTAGTCACCCGTCGTTAACGGGTTAACCTATTAGCAGCGCATGGCATGATTTGCTGCAAAAGGCAGAGTCAGTCATAGACATGGATGGCACAGTGCCAGACAATGTAAACTAGCCATCCTACTGCACAAATATTTATTTAAAACCACGACCAGTGGGTTAAAAAAAGAGACCATGATTGTGGGGTCCAGGGGTGGAAGTGTGCATTGTCTCCACTAGAAATGAACAGCAGAGGTTGAGAGGAATCCATCAATACCACTTTTATGGTATTTCGAAATGCAGAGTTATTCAGAATATTTACCCCCTAATTTTCAGATCCATAGAGGGGCTGATGACCAATCAGATATGGCATCTTTCATGCCCTCCTCTCCTATTGGGGTTAACCTTGTGTGGATTGGGGGGATCTAGGTCTAATCATGGGTCATACTCACTATATACGAATACTTGAGGGCAAGAGTAGTTCATTGGTGCCACAATCAGAAAATTATGAATTTTGTCATGAACGAAAAATGTACTACCATTTTTCATTGTAGTGCCAAGTGGCAGAAACATTTCAGAGATAAAAAAAAATCTATATGAACATACATTCAAACAAAACCAAATCATTCGGCAAAGCCGGATAATAAAACAATGTTCATCCTCTGATTCTTAACAAAGCCACTATCCTCTCAGTAATATGACACAAAGGCACCGAAGAACTTTAAATTGACTTTTCTTTTTCCGTATAAACAAAGTTTGTTAAAATAATTCCCTGGCCGCAGTGGTTCCATCTTGCCAAAGAACTCCACGCAGAAATCGGCCGCACTTACCAGGACACCTCCTTCTCCTGAGCCATGGCGATGGGGATTTGTGACCTGCTTTTGGAATTCCTTTTTGATAGCTGCCCTAATGGAAGCTCTCTCCCGAATTGCCTCGACGTTCGACGACCCGCCCGCCATGTTGTGAACTCAGCTGATCGGGAGCACTCGAAGCCGTGAGCCGAGGGCTGGATAGGAGGAAGGGAGAGCGAGCGCGGCGCTGTGCGACCCGCCGGGCTGCCAGTGCCGCGGCCGAACAATAGATGGCGCTAGTGCCTCCCGTCCTCTGCCTCTGGAAACGGCAAAGGCATGGGACTACGTTGCTCATCTGGGAAATTTAGATCATCTAGCAGATTCATTCCTAAGAATTAAAGCTAAATATATATAGAAATTTATGATATTCACATTGCATATCATAACACCCAGTAAATATATTTTTAAAGTACAGCTCATCAGTTTGTTTCCTTTTGGCATATTCTGTGCTTTGCATTCTATCTTGGCAGCATTTGAAGTACCTAAATTCTAAACATTGTAGGTATCATACTACTATAGAACCACGCAAAACAAAAATTGATATAGCATCGTAAAGAAGACTACCTTTGCTGAAGAACTAAAACAATTACAGAATACAATAGTCTCTTATTTCCCATTCTCTTTTTTTATAGAATGACTCAATAGATGGCGTTGTCATTCAATTTGGCTATATGTTAATTTAGGCACCGGGGGGTACATTCTGCTCTTTTATATTCCGTATATGGTCTTCCGTATACTCAAAGACTTTAGTATATGCTATATAAAGTAACTCTTGCTGCTTGCATCCTTTTTTCAAAAGTAATCAAATGTAAAATATTAATTCCTTTGCAGATTCAAACTCTTAATATTGCATCCTTTCGTGCAACATGAATATAATAATACAGGTAAGAGGTAGTTGACGGATAGAATTTTCAGTCCCTACTTAAATGGATCAGGTATAAATAAGCCTTGAATACATGATGTCCGGGTGGAAAGGGGGGAGTTTGGAGTTTGCAACTGACCTCCAAAAATTGAATATTCCGGTCATACTGCAACCTCGTATATCTTTCTCTTTTAATTATAATGCAGAAGTCTCCTGGGACAGAGCAGGTGAAAATCCTGTTTATAGGCAAAACTTCCACAATCATACGCATCATTCATTCTTGTCTATATAAAAGTTAATCTGAATATGTCAAAACCTTTTTTTTCATAATTAGAGAAAAATGAAGATGGAACATTTTTCGCAAATTTCATTTTGAAACAAAAAATCAAAACTGGAGAAAGCAAATTTAGACTACTTTAATCTAGCCCTATCAAAATTATCTTAGCAAAAACATTGTTTGAAATCTTCACAAGATACAACTCTAGATTGCCAGAAAACTCCCCTGGCATTTGCTTGTCCCTCACCACTCTGAACAACTCACTTTTCTTGGGTTGGAGCAGTGTGGCGTCCCTGACCTGTTTGCTTGTCCTTTTCTGAGATGTCTAGTCTGGCTGCATATTTATTTACTTGCTCTGACTTCGTGAAGGGTCCAGAGCACTTCTTGGGCTTGTCCAGATCATTTATCTTCCTTTCTACAGCTTCCGCTGCTTGTTCCTCCATTCTTTCACTAGCATGTTGATATTCTTACCAGCATTCATCAAAATGCCTGAAAAGGGTATCACTCGCAGTTTGGTGTTGCGTTGCCCCATCAGTGTTAACTCGTGGTTAATGGGTACCACACCTCTCTTGGAATCAAAACTGTTGACTTGTACCTGCTTAAGTATAGCCTGTTACTATTTACATGATAGGGTCCAAAACCCTCTGCCCAAAGAATCCAACTTGCTTTTATGACATTAAATGCAGGCCTCCAATAATTTTCAGCATTTCTTTGTCCCAGGTCGTGCACCTGTTAAACCTATCAATATCTGTAAACATGAAAGCGGGCCTGGTAAGGGTTAACAAGTCATAATGTTGAGACCGTCATGCAGATGCCTCATGATAAAGATTAGGTCTACATAATCAGGTGTGTCAGAGTAGGTCACTGACGGTAAGGCTCCAAGAAATGAATACCACTGACAGCAGTGGCAGTCAGCGAGACAGACAAAAACTCCAACATTACAAGCCAATGTATTGGTGACAGTATCATACTTGGAAAGATAGAAAGAAAGAAAAAACTCGGCCTTGATGATGGAGCGACATCCTAAATGGTACACAAACGTGTTGAACCTTCCCCCTCAGGAAAATGTCAAACCCCCTACTCTTGTTCCACGACTTACGGTCGTAATCAGCAGACATGAACCTCACTATACAATCTACACAATCGATCACAATTAGTATAAAAAAGTAGTACAATGAAAAGTTCTTGTTAAATCATAGACGAAATTAAACTTCAATACACCGCGATTTTTCATGTAAACAGCATTGTAAAGCCATCTCATCATTCTATTTAGATTATACTTACATGTTTGAAATATCAATAATTTTTCTACTTGCCACCCTCTAGTATTTAAGCTAAGGGCGGGAAAATTATGATAGAGAAAGCTGATTTTATAGAAAGATGGACATAATGCATCGACGAGCCGTACTATGATGGTATTAATGAAAATTATATCATAGAGAGAGATTTGTGGAAAAGCTTGGTCACCGACGGAAATCTGCTTAGCATTACCTAATGGTGACTCGAGGTTAAGAACCACTGGTGTATTGTCCTATAACTTTTTTCCTTATTTTGAAAAAGCACATTTGGGTCACAACATAGCGATGATTTCTGTGACTTCTAGAGTTAATACACTTTTAATGACACCTATCTTTAACTAACACATTCTCTTTGCTTCAGAATGTCCTGACTTGACGGAATTGTTTTTATTATGATTCTCATCAATCTATAAGAGCACAGGTAAAAACTGCTAAATTCTAGAAACAAAGACATGGCAGGAATATTTTATTTTGGCTGCTTATTAGAATGTGTTTTTATCATTTCTAGGTTTGGGATCTCTACCTCGGTAATTAAAGTGGGACTTCCGGGGACGCTACAACCTACAAGCCCTTGCAACCTGTTTTCACATACGTCCGTAGTCGCTCTGCTTTTCTAATAAACTATATTAGACAGTTCTTATATTCTTTATGCTTGCAAGTGACGGACACCTCGAATCACGTGTATAAAATGCATAAAAATCAAATAGAAATATATTTGCCTGCAGGGTGCCGAATATATTCCTCAGTTCTTCTAAATCAGCGTTTCCCTGAAATAAATTCCAGGGGGTGCTGGGAAGCGATGCATACGTGTCGGTTAAATATTATTTCTTGGCAACATCAGCAACGACAAAAATCACATTGATGTATGCATGATTGATTACCCAGCTACTGTATACTTGACTTGTCCATTTTAATTCCTTTTTCTAGGGTCCTCTTTTTAAATGTTCTTCTCATCAAAAATATTGTCAGTTGCTTTTAGTTATACGGACTCATCAAAATATACGATCAAGCAGTGCACACCATTTTCCTTTATCTGCAAGTAATCATATATTAACCATAGTTAGGGGGTGCTGGACTGCTTGTCTAATTACAGGGGGCGCTAGGTTCGGGAAAGGTTGGGAAACGCTGTTCTCAATGAAATTGTACATCAGTTTGTACATGAGGATGAACCGGGATTCGGAAATTCAGTCGACATTCTTGTCTTGGTAATCCTTATTGATAAAGGAAAGTGTGTCTAAGATCATTGCTTTCGGGACTAATACATAAAGTTTGAAAATACTAACGGCTATCTAAATTTCCTCAACCTCAGAAGATACGACAGTTGGTACTGTTTGCTGTCGTTCAAACATTTCACAGCAGTGATTCTTGTTTCCACTTCCTTACCTCTACGCATACAAACATACACACACACACACACACACACACACACACACACACACACACACACACACACACACATATATATATATATATATATATGTATATATATATATGTATATATATATGTATATATATGTATATATATATGTATATGTATATGTATATATATGTATATATATATATATTAATATATTATATATATATATATTATATATATATGTATATATATATATATAAATATATATATATATATATATATATATATATATATATATATATATATATATATATATATATATATATATACATATATATATTACATATCTATACACATATATTAGTGGCCATTATTTCGCATCTATAAGATCCTTTTTGACATCGGCGAACATTTTTTGAAGTGGGGAAAAGCATATATATCGTATATGAATAAGATAAGAAAACATAATACATGGCAAATAATGATAATAATGATAATGATAATCCGGTCATCATTCATTCATTTTTAATATATATCTGGAAATGAATCGAAAAAAAATCACTACATCCACTTTTTCAACTGTTATGGTAATCAGAGAAACTTCAGGATTGACGAACTTCAGACAACAAATTGCATGATGTTCACTTCATGAGTTGCTACCAATTAATTCAAATGCATTTACCTCATATCAACAGCTATGTGAATAAATCTTTCATCCAATATATCTACAACATAAAGGGTATACAAAACAACTGTCTAAAATTACCTGTTCACTGAAACCGAAACTTTCGAGTATTCAGGTATGCAAAGTATTGGACAATGATATGATTGCTTTTGAATTTGTATCTAGTAATTATCAGTGGGATTTTTAGAAAAAAAAAACTGATTCAATACCTAATCTACACAAGTTTTCCTCGAAACTGTAATAAAGATTTTTTGAATGAACACATATACACAACATAAAACTGCTTTACGGTTGATGTTCCTCAAAAATAGATTGTAATCTGATTGATTATGTACTAATAGCTTTATGATATGGGTTTAGTAAGGATATGTTTCAAGATACTCAAAGATGGCAAAGAATTACAGTGTTTGCTTTTGCAGAAATAAGTCAAAGAACAGAAAATTAATGAAAAGTAAAAAAAAAGAGAAAGTAGACACAAACCCGTTAAGAAATAATAGGACATTCATTTCCAACACAAGCTCTCTCCCAGGGTACTGCTAGACACACTTCAACAATCCTTAGAGAACATTGCTTATATCTATAACAGAAACACAATACACTGTACATACAAAAAGGAAAGAAGAAATTCTCGGAAGAAGGTAAGAATGGTTCATCTGGAGACAGAGTGTAGTGTAGGTGAGAACACGCTGTAATGATCATGTGATTTCACCATACTTGTAAACATAATGACATTCTTTTTGTCTACATGAAGGATTACTTACAAATCTAGTTAAAACGATCCTGTCAGTCCAGTTAAAGGGTATTTTGCAGAAAATATTTTTGTTTTTAACATCTGGCTACTCGCATCAGATAGTTGTTCTGCTTTGTGATGTATATTTTGTAGACTTTTTTTTATCATGTACGGTAATATTTCCATTTTGAAGATATAAGCACATATAATGAGCTTCATTAGCAATGGTCATTGTATGAATATTTTATTGACAAACAACGATATAAAGTTACATTCTTGAGGTTCAAGGTTAGATTCGGTAATATGAAGAAAAGCCTAGTGCACTAATGATGTAAGTTGTCAAAGTTGTAAAAAAAAATATACAAAACATATTTGTTATCTCAAATGTTCATACGGCTGGAAAGGCACTGGTAAAATAAAGTTCTGAGAAGTATTACAGAGATACAGTTTGAACTTCAATATCAGGACAGTCCTCAGTGGGCGGCCAGGATCCTCAGTACATCCTTGTACACTAATTCATCAGCATCTTTTGC
>NW_028234408.1:26059540-26064540 GCF_977035675.1 Penaeus japonicus
GTTTTGCATTATGCACATAAAGTTCAAGCTGGGTTACCTGAGACCTGCATTACATTGCAACAAGACTCTTATCACTGCCTTTTTTTTTATTTGGTCGCTTTCTGTCATGTTTGTGTTTGAACAAAGGAGGGAAATGGATATATTGCATGATATGACAGAGACAGACACGTAGACGCAAGGGCGATAGATTAATAAATAGATAAAGAGCTAGATCTAGATAGAATGATTGGGAAAGAGGGTGAGAGGGAGGGAGAGGAAGGAGAGGGTGTGCAAGGAGGGAGGCAGGGAACAGGAAAGAGAAAGGGAGGGTAGGAGGAAGGAAGAGAAGAAGAGAAAGAGATAGAGGAAGAAAGGGAGAGGGGGAAGAGTTATAAATGGGTAAAGGTCGACAATAAATATATTGAAACAAAATCCACCATTCGTGACACACCTACTACTGGCCATGACTCATGAGCAAAGTGTATTTTCTATATTCTTGATAATTAGATAAGATAACCTCATGTTGTGTAACCCAATGGTTCTTTTAGCTGGCTACGTTAAATTGAACTAGTGGACTCTTTGTAATGACTCTTACAACAAGTTTGTGCATGTTTTAACTATATTATTTTAAAATAACATGAAATTCTAAGAGACACATGATAGGCTGAACGTTGAAATGGATGAATAAAACGTTGGCAACTAATTGTAGATTAAAAGGTAGGATATAACCCTGACTAGCATTAGATACTACGTCTTCACAAACATGGCTCCTATCCGCCAACTTAGTTCATGGGAGATTATACAGCCGATACCAGTGGGAAACACAAACTGATACTGCCTCTGATCTTATCGGGTTATTTTCAAGACTGCCATGTGAATGATGTAGCAAGACGTTTTAGTCCCTTTTAAAGTATTCGATTTAATTTAACTAAAAACACACATCAGCTAAGGTATAACAAGCAAATTCTGAGGAAACTTTATGCGGATAGCTGTGTTGTAGAAGCAGCGTAATACAAAAAATACCATGTTACTTCTGACAGCCCTCTATATTGCGCAACAGAGATACAGCGCCACTTCTGGATTCCTAGCACTTGAAAGTCTTTACGATAAGTCCACTCGCATTAATGTGCATTTGTTTCGGAGCTTGTTCACTTCTCGAAACGGAGTAAAAGAGAGAGAGCGAGAGGGGGGGAAGGGAGAATGAGAGGGAAAGAGAAAGAGAAAGAGAGAGAGAGAGAGAGAGAGAGAGAGAGAGAGTTTATTCAATGGGTGAAGATGGGTAGCAATATCATGTTTATTTTGAACATTCTACCTCAAAGAGAACCTGGAGTAAGAGAGTACATGACGGACGCAGCAAATGGGTCATATCTTCTTATCGTTTAATACTGTTACGAGCCTTGCTTTTCTCCCCTCGCTTGTGACACGGGTATATACGCACGTTCACTCAGCACAGGTTGTTCGAGTTTCGTGGGTTCTACTCTGTGACCTCGAGCTGGCGTTTGTATGCATTTTATTAGAGGCCTCAGAATGTTATCGTGTTTATTTCTTACTTGTTTCTTTTTAAATTAGTAATTAATTGTAGTCTGTATTTCAAACTTTTACATACAATGTAACATTCTACAATCGCACACGCACACATAGACAGAGCACACACAGACACAGACGCACACAGGTACAGACACAGACACACAGATACACACAGGCACACACACACACACACACACACACACACACACACACACACACATATATATATATATATATATAAGTGTGTGTGTGTGTGTGTGTGTGTGTGTGTGTGTGTGTATATATATATATATATATATATATATATATATATATATATATATATATATATATATATACACACACACACACACACATCTCGATCGCGATTGCTAGAGCTAATCATATTAGATAACTGGTATAGATCTCATAGATTCTACAGCCCGCAATGGAACTCTCCTCCCAGCTCAAGCGAAAGGTTCGCACGTCCGCTGATCTTGGCCTCAAGTTACCATCCACCTGAATAGCACGTCCAGTCTTGTCCTTCAACTCATGCATCACCAGGGTCACCCTAGATTAGGGGACGCGTTGGAGCGTAAGAGAACTGGTGAAAAGTATAGACAGTGAATGTACAAGAACACTAAAAGACAACATGAATACTACATGCTGTAATAGATCTGATTACTAGCAAGACTAAAAAGATGTGTATGGTATTGCTCCGGAAATGTGCTGACTTAAGTAGCCGTGGGCTGGGATACGGTCAAGTTATGTATGGCTGGTGGGAAGAAAACTGAGATGGGGCGAGAGGGTCATGGCGTAGCATATTCAAAGGGTCCAGGATGTTGGGGATTAAATGGTACAAAAGGCTTCTACACAGCAGTCTTGGGCCTTTGCGGGTTGTCACATTGTGGGCATATGTCACTACAACCGCGTGGCATAGGTAGATATGATTTATTTCAATAACCAATAGACATGAAGAATGGAAAATTCCCATTTCATGGTTAATGAAGACAGGTATGATGTCTGCTTCAACATTTATATCTAACAAACGCGATATGTAAAATTCCAAATAAGATGGTAACAAGACCGTGAAACTGGGGCACCAGCCTTGGCTGTTACACCTAACTTCTTTATCACGGTATCTGATGCGACGCATAACAGGTAGTCACTTTTCTTTTATCTAACGTCCTTGAACACAGGATTCCTCCCTTCCTGATTTTCTATATATCCTCATAAACGTGTATCGATGTGGAGTCAATTTAGGAAATAATGTGCAAACTTTCTTGAATTAATTTCAACTTTGACCGATCACATTCTTAAAAATTGTTTTCATATACAATAAATGGTAATTTTATAGAATTAGCATTATCAACGCTCTAGCTTTCAGTGAAAGAATATACATAAACATCAATGTTGCGCGTTTAGCATATACATTTACATAATCCTACCCTGCGTCATGACATTTCAGATAATAGGCAATGTGCCTCAGCGACTAATAAAACAGGTCAGTGATTCGGATGATGTCGTCAAGTTCAGAAAGATCGCAAAACATCTGGCCATAATGTTCGAGGAAGAGTGTCGATATGAGGAATCATCATTCGGGAAAGCACGACTGGACTGCACGCATGGAGCAACCTCAGCAGTTTGCTTTACTGTAAATTGATTCATGACGAAAACATGATGGTGCTTCGTAAATCATGATTTTAGGAGTGACACTTCACTCCTCATGCACGAAAAAAATACGAAGTGATAAATGGTGAATACGATATACTTATCGCTTATCTTTTGGACAAAAACACATCTAGATCCATCTTAATTTCCCATCGTCAGTCCAACTCCTTTTTCGTGTTTGAGTTTACCCATCCAGTCTCTCATCTTCCTTTGCCATTCAGTAAGAATAAATCTCCTATAAAGCGGCATTTCTTCCTCTGTATCAATGTGTGTCATCGTCCTTTTTCTTCTGCGGTTCAGCCTCAAGTTCAGTCCTTTGTGCCGTCCGCACGAGGCAGTTGCAGTTGCAGTAGCATGACACAGTCTGCTGCGTGACTTTCAACCTTCCATCAGCTCTCGCTCTTGAAAGGGTTTCTGAAACGCCTTCATGAACTGATTATACCCTTATGCCCTTCTGTTAGATTTTAGACATAATATTCCATATCTTATCTTCTTTCCCCCCCTTCTTTCCCCTACCCCCATCCCCCACCCCTTCTCTCTCTGTCCTCGTTCCCATCGACCTGTGTGCAACACCGCGCTTCTGGTGCCTGCACGCTTGGCTCTCTTGGTTCTCCGCCTCCTACGCATTTCATTCAAGCCTCAATGAAACCCCTTTAAACTCGCTCCTTTTTCCTTGCATATTCCACGATAAGTCCAAAGTAATCTGTTTACCTTCCTCTTTTTATGTTAATCACAATAAATGCCTTTGTACCACTAAGCACACCTCAAAGAGTTTGCCTGGAAATTCAAACACCCAGGCCCTCCTCGCCGACTCTTGCTACCATAAACAAAATCAACCTTTGCTTTTATTCCATGACCTTGAGTGCGTGTAATTTATAGATCTGCTCCAAATATGCTTGTACTCGTCTCCACCGGATTCCCGCCGCACCCACACTCCCACACCCCTGCGGCTCCAGGTCGTCTTGGCCAATAACAAAATCCAAGGGCAAACGGACACTCCGCCAAGGTCGACAACGGCCGCAGAGGTCAAAGCGTTTTCCTTGCGGACTCTTATCTTATCATTAGAAATGCGATAGAAAACAATATTTGTAAAATATGTCTGATGAATTGCAACACTATAAAATTAATAAATTATCTTATACAATTATTGTATATGTCCGATGAAAAGTATAGTAGCGTTGACATGAATGGTCACTACTACATTGCACTTAACTTTTTTCCTCACATCGTAAGTTAGATGTTTACAACTGTATTAGGAAAACTGCTTAAAAAACTCAACATTTATCAAATCCTTTTAGTCCATATATTAAAGGTGCGTTCACCATTTCTTTACAGAAGTAGCAAGGTATGAGTAGCAGTAACTGAATTATTCGACGCGATGTTTTGCTACATATGATGATAGTGTTCATTAGAAAGGGAGAAACATCTGCCCCAGTTTTCCAAAATAGTTTCATTTAAAATCGAAAATATATGTCATATTTGATTTCACTCTAATCAATTTTGTGAAATATTATTTCCACGAGTCTAATTCTATCAATAAATCTCTCTCTCTCTCTCTTTCTATACACACACACACACACATACATATATATATACACACACACATACATATACATACACACACACACATACACACACACACACACACACACACACACACACACATATATATATATATATATATATATATATATATATATATATATATATATATACATATATATACATATACATACATGTATGTATATATATATACATATATATATATATATATATATATATATACATATATATATATATATATACAGACATATATATTCACACACACACACACACAGTCATAC
>NW_028234408.1:26069540-26082040 GCF_977035675.1 Penaeus japonicus
AGTCTCCCCTCACTCGCTCCTTATTCGGCTGTTACAGCATCGTGGAAAATACACAACACAACATAAAACGTTTCCCATTGACCTGTCGCTCCTAATGGGGTCTTCCATTATATGGTCACTGCATTTACCTAAATCTTCTACGTCTATACTATAGTCTGCTGGGACACGATTAGAGCGATTTTGAAATAGCACCTGTTGCAGTAGGGAACAGATGTACACTGTTGTTATCGAACACGTGTAGATAAGTCTGCCTTCTCTCATAACTACCCCGCATGCAGGTGTCCATCTGCAGGTGTTACAGCTCGCCCATGTGTAGTGTACATTTCAAGCATGGTCAAAGGCAGTCTTGTAAACTGTGTCTACGAGAGTTTTGTGTCATATTCTTTATCGCGGATTCTGCTGTGCCCGTCAGTCTTGTCTCTGAGGTTACGCTTATCGTTCTAAGCAGCCTAATGTGTTTCATGTTTGCCGTAGAATACTGGAATCGTCATGTGGGAAGAAATGTCAGAATTGATCAATACTAGTAAGTATGTAATTCTGGATTATCGTGACTTGAGTGATAAATCTCCAATACTATTCCAATGTCACTGCTACCAATATTTATTTTTTCCCCTTTAATTAATTACCTTTCGTATTACTTTAACTCCTGTTGCAGTGAATATCTGCTTCATTATCATCCTCCTTATTAACATTAACAATAATAGGATAATATCGGCAGCAAAATGATCTCGGTAATACTAATAATGATAAAAAATACAACTGTATCAACAATATTTTCTATATTATCGTTATTTTCATAATTATCATAAAGATCACAGTTTTCATTATCACTATTTTCATAAATAGTATGATTATTGCTATTACCATCATTATTAATACTATTGATGTTCCTGCCATCACCATGATTATTATTTGATGTTATCATCTACTATAAATGAAAGATCATAGCTAGTTTCCCGGGCCAAGGCGAGTGGGTCTACATCACCGCTTCTTGTTTGGCTGCCGGCCGTGGGTTCAGTGCCCGTTTTCTTTATCGTCCTCTACGACTGAAGGATATCTCGCTCGTTGGAATAGAATGACTTTGCTTGAACTGAAACGGCCAGTAGGTATTTAATTTCATATATAGGAAATCGGTATATTGTACGGTGTTTCGTAGCAATGCAACCCCTTTTAGAAAACATGGACATTCCGATTGTGTAAATACTTTTAGGTTTTCTCTTTGTGCGATGTATATTTTTATGGATCACTCTCATCTATAGATTGCAAAATAGTAAAGAAATAAACGCACCTAGAATGAACTAGTAGACAATGAAATCTCAGCACCTGAATTGTGCTCACTATATTCAGTTTGATCAGTCAGAGGGAGATATAGGCCTTCACATCCCAACCCCCCCCCCCCTAAAATACCCAAAAATCGCAATGGGTCTAGAAGATAGAAACTCGATGTAACTGACTAAATGAATAACAAGATCTATCGGATGTGTACGAATTACTACGATCTTCCCCGAACCATGACCATTGTTCAAAACTTTGCAATTGTTTGAGAATCCTTACGGACCGTCGCAGGACTTATAACGATACCACTGCGATCACTAAGGCACAACAACGACATAGTTAAGACAGGACAAGAAACATCAAAAATTCTATTTGAAAAATCTAAAACTCTCGTAACTGGCTGCGAACTTTAGCAACTGTTCAAGACTTTCCCGTCTTGCACCTACGACACTCACCAAGAGTCCTCACTCTCCGCTGACCGGCGTTAATCGGAGCAAAGATCTTGGTGAGAAAAAGGCTAATCAGCGCCATTACGAGGAGGGAGAAGTGGCCCCACACATTGTGTTCAGCACGAGCCAATCCTTCGCCCTCCTATAATGCAACAGACCTAATTAGCTCTAATAGAGCATACATTTTCAGCAAACATGATGTGATGAAGGAAGAGCGTTTACATTCGGTGCTTCTTTTTTTCCCTCCCAGGCTTTAAGACATGGTTTTATTTACACTGCACTTACAAGCATCGTTTATATTTAATCCTTTCTTTCCTTTCTTGAACAGGGGATATAAAAAAAATATATTCCCAAACCGTCCACGTTAGGAGACACACTGCCTGTTGTTGCCCCCTGTTTTGATAACGAGATAACACCTGATTATTTCATGCGTACTTAAGCCCTGTCGGAATTCTTTCGGCTCAACGAAAATAACTTTCATGATTAATATTAATATGAGTGAAAGTGTCTGCACGTTTTGAAACACAATTCCATAAACATGAGAGGATAAACTTTTAATAGTGGTCGTCATACTTCATATTTCAATCAATACCAACCTGTCTATTCTTATCTGTTGTTGAGGCTGATAGCGGCTTACTGCCCACATTGTTGTTTTGCCAGTTGTTTACATCGTATCTTATCAACTGTTTGGTATCTTTGTCTTTGGTGGTGTTATTACTATCATTATTATTACTGTTTGTAATACTATTATTATCACTCTTCATTTTACTATTATAATTAATGTTGATATCACCTTCATTACTACAGTTTCATTTAGCTCGAAGGGAAGGGGAGAGACATATTTGTAGTATCTGTTAAATCTGTTACGCTATCGAAGCATTTTCGGGTACAGACCCTAGCTGCTGTGAATCTTTTGCGGGAAATGTTCCCATGGAAACACGCCCTACTAACAAAGCAAGGTTTATCAGTACCCCTGTACTGATAACCTTACAGGTGATACAGTCCAAACACCACCCGTCTTTCTGGCTATAATTCTTCCGTTTTTCCTTCTTTCCTACTATTTTCTCTACCATTTCTGAAAACCCATTTTTTACGTTTTCATTTCCCCTTCTTTTCATTACCCTCTACCCCCTTCATCCTATTCTCCCTTCGCTTTTGACAGATCTACGTTCAAATATCCTTATTCCAATATTTTATTTTTTATTTTTTTTTAACTTTTCTCTCCAGTTGGAATCTATGCGGAATACGCCTGGATAAAGTCAACTATGTCAAATCTTATGAAATGTGTAGTCATCGAATAATTTACATGATTTCAATATGCAAATCGTAAGAGCAGTGTGAAAGTACATTTTTAGGAGGAAAAAACGGGAAATCTTAAATAATCTACGGCTGTACGCTCCGGTTTTAAATACTTAGCACTCAAAGAAATGTTCAATACAACTAAAATCATTTGGAAAATAAACGGCAGATTTCAAGACACTCGGAAAGCGAGTACATTATGAAAGCCCTTTAGATTCCAGATTTTCAAGAAGCAAAATAAAATTCAGACAGTAATCGCAAGACTTCCCCTACTTGCAAATACTTGATGACTTAGGTAAATCAACACTAATTCCAAAGAAAATGAAATATTAGTATCTTACACCCAGGAGCTTTAACGTAACCAAATGAAAATGAAAATATACAATGATGTTTACGCGAATGGCAGACATTTTGGTTTCAGAAGGGAAAAGGTTTCCTCATAAAGGGGAATAATATACTTATTTTCTTTAATGGTGCAAATCTAAAATTTCATCTTCAGTCTTGGTAGATTTTTATTCATAATATTACATTTCGACTACAAAGTTTATTACAATACACTGTAAATTGAAGCATTTGAGAAGCCTCACAAATTACCTCTCAGATGAACATATACTGTAAACATTCAACAGGGCTGAATCCGATTTCCTTCCCCACAAGCAACGCCAGGCGTACCCAAAGAAGTAGGTCGCGGCAGCAAACTCACGCAAGAGCAGCGCGTGTAATACGCATGCGTTTCTCTTTGTTTACATTGAGGAGGAGATAAACAAACTTTCTTGGTACATAATTTGATGATAGAAAGTTCAAATTTCTTTTACCTGTCAAGGATTGAGATGAAATAAGGCCAGCGGCTACAATTAATAATTGCGCGCTGTTGTAATTTCGATAGATATAGGGAGAGGAGGGAAGTCAATCGATTTCCTGTGAGAGCCACGCCGTGAACACGTGATGCCCCAGCCTCAGACGCACCCGACTGTATCTACACGCGCTCACGGGCGCGCCCGAACACGAAGAAACAACACGCAAACACCGGCCGTTCATATCTTTATGTCAACCATGCAATTTTGAGCGCATCTCTAGAATTGTTATCTCTCTCTCTTTCTCTCACACTCTCACAAACACACACACACACACACACACACACAAATCCTGTGTCGTTCCACAGCTGGCATGCGTTTCGTAAAGTCGAATGTCATAACGACAGTCACTTGGACAAGCGCAGAGCATTTCGGGTTCTGTGCCATACTGCTTTCACTCAATCAACCTAGCTGACAGACACAGAGTACCTATTGCCTACACTAAATTTACCAGATGACAAATTTTGGTGAGGGGACATGACAATCTGTACGATTCAAAATTAAATGGCTGAATATCTGCAAGAGGCAATAATTGAGAACAAACAGGCTTACCACTCGCAAGACTAACTGTCAGCGGCGTCCGATTGAACACCTCCGCCCCACCTTCATCGTTCGGCCCTTATTTGAGTAGCTTACATCCCTTGTTCTCTGTTCTTTTGTCTGTTCGATTCCTTTTCCTGATGTATGGGTCAATGTCATGAATGCCATGGGTCAACAGAATTGTTATTTGTCAGTGTTATTTTCTTTTGTCAAGAGTCGTAACTTTCTGCAATGGCCTAACCTTCGTAACACTACTTTATGAGCATTTTTCTTCCTTCTGTTTGGTTACTATATCTAGCAGCCGTTTAAGGTTGTGGCGGAAATGGCCAATTTTCATCAACGCCTGTTCCCCATAAGCATTAATCATGACATACAAATTCTCTGCTTTATCTTACTGTATTTGTCTCTTTCTCTTTTATCATGTTCATGTCTGCCTGTCTCCCCTTCTCTCTCTCTCTCTCTCCTCTTTCTCTCTCTCTGTCCTCTTTCTCTCTCTCTCTCTCTCCTCTTTCTCTCTCTCTGTCCTCTTTCTCTCTCTCTCTCTCTCCTCTTTCTCTCTCTCTCTCTCTCTCCTCTTTCTCTCTCTCGCTCTCTTTCTCTTTCTTACTCTCTCTGTCTACCTCTCCCTCTCTCTGAGTGTATTTGCATTTATGGCTGTGTATATCCAATGCGTGTTTATGTGTCAAAGAGCGGATTTTCGTTTAGTTCACACGAATAACTCGCCAAAAAAGCCTGTACCCTTCTTGCGCTAGGATGGTAAAGGCATAACATCCCCTACAATATCTTAACAATTCGCTTCAACAAGAGCCCTGTTGCCAGGAAACTTGAATTGTTACGTTTTTCTATCAGATACGCAACTCTACTTGTGTGACAGCTAAAGTCACGAATATATATAATTTGCACTTACCGTTTTCTGGATTGTCAAATTTTCGAAACAAAGTGAAGATTCCAAGAAAGATAATTCTCGTATTTTCTCTCCCCAAGTACAGCAGTTGTATTCTGTCAGATGAGGATGGAGAACAAGTACAACTCTCTTCGTCTATCGACCCAGCGTATATTACTTGAGTTGCCTCAGAGGGAGGGACATATATACAGTGGGGTAAAAGGGGTTGCCGCATATCGCTGGATACTGCGCTGTAGAATCCTGTGGGGAAGAGGTGTATGAACAGGCGCTGGGCACGTGAACACTTCTATAAACATATGAAAGCTCCCGTAATTTTGATATATTTGGAATGTTTAAAGTAGATGACTACATGTATTAGGTAATATCTCTTCTAGGGTGAGATTTCAGCACTGTCTAGAGAATAAATCCTATGGGAAGAGGAGATGACACCTGTAAACAAAGAAATGTTTCAGGTGACTGCCTGTTCGCGGGAAATGATGGATGTATGCAGATTTTGTCAAAGGGAATCACTGAAAAATGTTCTTCAGGTTTTGCCCATGGTATTTGCTGTTTTCGACCCCCTCTCCAGACCAGCGTCCTATCTCAACCAAATCAACCTAAATTGTTCCCAGGTTACATATTCGAGCGTTTGGTATTTATGGTTTTCTGCTTGTTACCCGCAGTAAGAGATGATACTTTCCTCTAGCGTTCATTTTGCGTTTTATACCTAGCTATCTTACTTAAAATTACTGAAACTCATGTAGACAAAGTATATGTTTGGGTTCAGTCACAGGCGTGTCTGCTTGTGAGTGCGTTTGTTCACTTACATACGTGTGCGTGTGTGTCACGTGGGAAGGGGAGGAGCCGAAGCTTACATTACATTAAGCACGCGACGGCGAGAACGCACAGACACTTTTAACTCAAAGGAATATATAGATCTTTTTATAAATACTGGACGGGAATATTCATGTATACACACATACTGTAACTGGCTTTTAGACTATTGGAAACGTAACTACACTCACAAATTCTTATATGTGTTGACACATGGGAAGCGTTTCCTGTTTTTTGAAGTATATGCGAAAGGTCAGGGAGAACAATGTGTATTTTTATAATTTCATAAAGGGACAGTCGCTGGCATCGTAATGCAATATGTATATATATGTGTGTGTGTGTTTGAGTATAGTTGGCTGTATTTAGAGAAATTATACAAATACTTGGGCATTGTTTGGAAGAAAAAAAAACGTCTTTCCAGAGAGCTTTCCCAAGTTGTGAAAATGCCTCTCTGAATAAAAAAAAAAAAAGAAAGAAAAAAACGGTCACCGATGCAGGTTTTAAAAGGCCCTTCCCAGATCTCGGCGTCCTGGTGGCACTTATAGAAAAACGATGAACTATGATTAAGCTTCATTACTTTACAATGCACTGGCTTCATCTTCGAGATCAATCTGTGCACTAGATGTTCTTAGAAATTAGGGCATCTCTCTTCTGAGAAACTCCGTGTACATGCTCTTGGTCATTTATGTGTGCGGCTCGACACTTTAGCTCGAACGCTTACTAACTTTAACTAATCCAAAAACGTTTTTCTCACTTGCGAAAGAATAGCATCGTCTGTTGAGCTCATAACTTGCAGCTAGCATGTGTGAATTTTATCATGGTGTGTTATGATATATTTATCAGTTTATATATATTTGTTTAACTTCTTTTCGTGAGTTGCTTTCCCTTCTGGAAACTTTACTCTTTTCTTAAAAGAGGTTTGATGCTTTGGTAAAAATATTGATAACGATAATGGTGATGATCATGATAATAATGATGATTATTATAATGATAATATCAACAAACATAATGATTATAATCCTCTAACTGATCATATTGATTATAATGAGGATAAGGATGTTGACAATAATAAATGATGATATGATAAATAGGGATAAGGATAATTATTATAATAATAATTAATGTAATAATGATACTTATAATACTAATAATGATACTACTACTACTAATAATGACGATGATAACAACGACAACAACAGTAACAAAAAGGATGGCAACAATAATAACAGTAGCAGTTATAGTAATAGTTATAGAAGTAATAATAATAATAATAATAATAATAACGATAATCAAATAAGGATAATAAAGATAATGACAACAGGAGAAACAATGGTAATACTACTACTAATAATGATACAAGGATGATAATGATGATAATAGCAGAAGTAATTGAACATCTAATCATACATCCATACATATACGTATGTGTGTATCATAAGTATAACCTCGTCCGTTCCAAGTGTTCCCATGACACCTGTATAAACTTTGCTCTTGTGTTGGCGAGGCGGAGAGAGGGCGTGGCGCAACACTGCTTGCTTCAGGCTAATTCTGTCCTGCAGCCAAAGCCTTCTTTCTCCTCCTCCTCCCTCTCTCCTTCTCCACTCCTTTTTCTCTCCTTCTCCTCCACCTCCCTCTATCCTCTTCCTTCTCTTCTCCACTTTCTCCTCTTCCTCTCTCCTCCTCCTCCTCCCTCTCTTCCCCTCCTCTCTCGCCCTTCTGCAAGTTGCGTCTTTTTCGTTCTCGTTTTTTGGGGTTTGAAACTTTTTATTTTGCTTTCAATAATAATAATGATAATGATAATGAAAGGAATAGTGATAATGATAAAGATGATACTACTACTACTAATGGTCAATGATAAAAGTAATGATAAAAGTTATAATAATGATAATGATTTGTTCTGGTGGCAAAAGGGACCACGGCCCCCATATTTGTGCCAGCCCTAGTTTGGACCTCGACTTTTAATTTTTGCATTGTGCCAGGTCGATATTGTAACTCTTAGCAAAGACAGGATCTTTATTTTAGTTTCTATTTATTTGTCTTGACCAAATGTTATGACAAAAGGACATTTTACCCAGTATTGCATTACCATTCTTATCCCCCGTAATCTATTCCTCTTGCAACTAATAGAATGATCATTATACTTTCTTTCCAACTGGTACAGTGGCAGCCTTTCTGTAATGCAGGAGATACAGTGCACAAGGGCCCATTGAACGCCCTACAATGCTTATAGTTAAAGTCAGATATTAAAAAAATCACACATCAAAATCAGATAGTGAGAGTAAATGCTTCCTTTTGATCTTTGCATAGTGTATGTCAAGACATCCATCCTCTCTTGCCTCAAAATACCTCCATGGAAGGTCAGGCGTGCTGTGTTTATTTGGATCCGTGGCGAGGGCCTCCCAGGTATGACCTACCACATCCAAGGTAGTATGAAGCGACGTCCCTGCTTGGTTCCTTTGCCCTTTGTTCTGTAGATGCCACTTAGAGGGCAATCAAAAGATACATGCATAGTTAGGATACAGGTTTAAGATATCCTTAAGCACATCTGTATTTATAGGATATTGGCATAGGGCCCCAAGCCCTGAGGTCTTCAGTCAAGAACTGCATTACATTCACTCATGTAACAAGGAAGTATTATTTATAACCGTCACAAAATTGCATTCAAGCCTGATCTAAGTAGCAGCCACATGGAACTGCATGTATTTAGGTTTCTGAGGGAACAATAATTAATCTCGACTGGATTTATCAATATAGTAAAATAGTGATTGGATATAGAAATCAGCATGGGTGTCATTATAACCTTGATTATGTGAAGGTCTGGAGAGTGATGAAAACCATAAAAATCGTAAGTGAAACTCCTGCTTTTTCTGCATGTGCCTCATTATGGCATATCAGCCCTATTGTTCCCCTGTGGTCAGGTCCAGGAGTTACCTGCCACAGTAAAGCAGGTTGAATGGAACACTAAGAAACACTAAATACAAAAGGAGCTTATTAAAATATGAACCACCAGTTATATGCCTTTTCAATTATTTGAATTCAATTAAAGGTAACATAGAGATACAGTAAATTTATATAGAAATGGAAATACCTCCCTGGTCGAGGCTCGAACCTAATCTCTTCAACTAACACCCACAGAGAACAGAATTAAATGATTAGAGCCAAAGGATTGTCTAACCATAATCTACATTCGCTTTATGGAAATAAAAACCTATAACCTATAGTCTCTAGGTTTTACAGACAATCCCCGTGGCCATTTTCATGATTATTACTCTCATTATTTTTTATCATTATCATTCGTATTATCATCAGTTTCATTATTATCATTATCATTCGTATTATCATCAGTTTCATTATTATCATTATCATTATTATTATTATTATCATTATTATTATCATCACCATTATCTTTATAATCGTTATTATTATTACTATTATTGATATTGCCATCGTTGCTATTTTTATCTTTATTATTATAACTATTATTATTATAATCATAATTATTATGATAATCTTTATCATTATTATCTATCATTGTTATCATCCTTGTTATCATGTTTTTATTAGCGTTTTTTTTCATTACCATAATTGTATTAGTAGTAGTAGTAGAAGTAGTAGGAGTAGTATTATCATCATCACCACTATCATTGCCGTTAATGTTGCTCTTATCAATATTAGGATCATTGATATGCTACTGACTACAATTATCGTACCACTATCTATATCCATTACATTACTATCAGGATTTATGGATACCTACTATCAACGAAGTCATCACCATTTTCATTTTATATTTTGTTTTACTTTTATGTTTGACATTATGCTTATTAGCAAGAGCTTCTTACCATTTCCAACGTCATTATCATAAATATCTTTGATAGTAATGTTATTGTTATTAGTATTATTGGCAAGATCCTAATTAGTATGAATCTTGATATTAATATTTTTGGTGATAATAATTTCAATAATAATAGTAGTAATACTCCCAGTGAATGTCATGGAATGAATTACAGCACGGATGACGGTGATAACAAACAATAGGAATAATAATTGTTTGATAAAACACAAAGAATGTTATGAAAAGCATTCATCAGAGTGTTTCATGTGGGCAAGATAAACAGCAGACACTAAGCCTTATCAGTTCGGAAGAAGGATTATTTGGTATACACGAAAAAAAAAAAAAATCGATAGAACATGTCATGCAATCGTGGGAAGTCAATAAGCAAATAAAGACCGGTAATATATACACATTACACTGTACATGAATCATGCACAACGAAGAATCCATTCCCATATTTCCAGGAAGTACACAGCCGCCTCTGTGCTAAAAAGATAAGAGCCACGCATTAGTGGACACTTCATCATCAGCTGACGGTACACGAAGAAAAGGTTTCTCCAGACCAATGGGAATGGTACATCGTTCCATTCGTGACTTGGTATTACCAGTTGCATATTTGTTGTTTTGTTATCTTGCACCAGCTAGTTTGTTCAGACCCAACAAATTAAAAAGATCACCGGGATTGATGCATTATCAGCCGACTGTCGGTTATAACGTTGGGATCTTCTCCAGCTGATTTCATGCTACACACTAGGTAACGACATGTAAAATATGGTTGGACGCTGACAGGCCACAATGCACCTACGACTAAAGGTTAATCTACCTGAGAATGAGAAGCAGCATTCGCCTTTACGCGTCTACACTAAGCATCTCGCTGTTTGAGATTACAGGACCAACCGATAAGCTCACCTTATCAGTAACCATGGAGATATTATCTCTAAAGACCCGGCTGTGTCGCCAGTCTCCCTTCCCTACCAGTTCTGTTTGGAAACTTTTTGTGAAGCGTTCGCTGCACAGGTCGATGGTGACATAGGTAGACCATTCGTTAGGACACTGCTCGTGCCCTGTCTTTCTCAATAGTTCCGTTGTACGGCTTACAATGGACAGTTCTCAAAAATAGTCTAGAAGTGAAATGATGCATGTTGGGAAAAGGCTTCATCAATCATGAGAACAACTTGGATAAAACTCTCCTCTGCACAGGAGCATAAAAATAATTCAGGGTCTGGGAAGACGCCCGTACCTCTTCCTAGGACTAAATTCATGAACAATGATCCAACAGGGAACCCAGAACAAGATGGTGGATCTCTTCCGCAAGAACTTAAGAGGGAAGAGTCGTGCGATCAGAGCAGTGGAACAAAAGAAATTATTGCAAGAAGTCTTACAAGTCAAGGAAAGTTACCTGATGCCAGTCCAAAAAGCAGCCCTGTAAAAGGGTCCTCGCCTGCAGCACTGACGAGTCCACCACCTAAACCTCCTAGAACCTTCAGTTACACCAGTCCTGAAAGCTCTCCTTCCCACAGCTGTGTGGTTCGTCCAACCACTACCCCGCGTCAGCCTCCAAAGCCTATTCGCCGAAGAACTTTCGAAGTTTCTGAGCAAATACAGCCTAACAATACATCTCACCTGACTTCTCCTCGTCACCATGAGTCAAGAGGAACTGGACCAAACAGGATTCCAGAGGAGCAACAACCTTCCACTGGCGTGTCCTCTGTGCCTGATTCAATTAGCACAACTCCTCGCCCGATGGCAATCTCCACACCGACCCCTCGGGCTGATCAAGGAGCTAGGTCGCAACCGAAAAACCATAAACGCTTTGGAACATTTGTTCTTCCTCCACTGCCATCCCAGCCACCTCCTTCGCCTCCGGCTGCCTCGCAAAGGAGACTAGCCCAGCCTAATTCCTTACACAATAACAATCAAACTAATCCAATAAACCAAAGTGAATCCAGGAGAGAAGTAGCAAATACAGAGGCAACGTCAATGAGGCCAGGTCATACGTCCATCCAAGACACTGTGGTCACGCCAGGAGAGTTTGAATGTTGCTGCAAGGAAGTCTTCAGCCGTGGCAAGAAGGCCCGGGCTTACATGGAGAACGGCCGATACATGGAGGTAAGTATACCGCTGAAAATGTTTGATTTCTCGTGGATTCAGATTTCTCATTAAATACACTCTGTATATTATTTTGTTTGTAACTAGTACAACTATTCCTCAGGCAGCAAACGAGTATCAAAAGGCTCTTTCTGTGGTAGACAAGGTTTTGAAGACTCAAGTGCTTTCCATCACCACAGATGAGGTCACCAGACAGAAATTCTTCCAGATGCAATCTGCCGTTTTCCATAGCAGGTAGGAACATGGAAGTAAAACTGGACAATCGATAAGCTGCCAGGAAGAGCTCTTAGGGTAAGAAGTAGACGGAACCTTAATCGGAAGGTGCAAATGCCAACAATATATGGACATGTAAAGGAGACACTGCATAAAAGGTGTTTGATTTTCGGAGACTATGGAAACTTTTTTGCTATTGTTTAACAATA
>NW_028234408.1:26097040-26102040 GCF_977035675.1 Penaeus japonicus
AATCTCAAAATATAAATACTTCTATGTATTTACATTGTGGTCTAAATTACTGAGAGAGAGAGAGAGAGAGAGAGAGAGAGAGAGAGAGAGAGAGAGAGAGAGAGAGAGAGAGAGAGAGAGAGAGAGAGAGAGAGAGAGAGAGAGAGAGAGAGAGAGAGAGAGAGAGAGAGAGAGAGAGAGAGAGAGAGAGAGAAGAGAGAGAGAGAGAGAGAGAGAGAGAGAGAGAGAGAGAGAGAGAGAGAGAAGAGAGAGAGAGAGAGAGAGAGAGAGAGAGAGAGAGAGAGAGAGAGAGAGAGAAAGAGAGAGAGAGAGATTCACACACACATACACATACACAAACACATACACACACTCGCACTCTCGCACACTCGCTCGCTCGCTCGCTCACTCACTCACTCTCTCACACACACACTCACTCACTCAACTCCCTCTCTACTAGACGGGCCATGGCAACAGAGGAGCTGGAATGGACATTGCCAATCCAAGAAGAGAATAAGTTACTGATGAGTAAATATACAGATTTAAAAGATCTTCAGTGCCTCTGAATGATTTTTCACATTTCTTAATAGTTAATTATTAAGAAGTTGTTAGGCAAAGGGGAAAAAATATCATAACGTACCTTATTTTTCTGTGGCACCTCTTAAATACATGCTATCCATATTAACATTTATATATAGTGACTTCTAAAGAATTCAATTAGACCAAATTATTAAACTGAGGACTATTATAATATATAGTGGTAAAGAAAAAATCCACTTCTTAAGTAAAGGGAAATAATAAAAGTCATTCTACCAAACTTCAGTTTCATTACCCAACCATGAATGTTCATGGAAGACAAACATACGCAATACACAATACATCCAAATTTTATGTACACATGGGAACATTGATACTATGTCATCATTACCCTCTGCTTGTTTATTTCAAAAAAAGCTATTAATAGTAAAATATAAACTATAGTTTGCATATTCATGTATTCCATTTCACTTGTATCTCCTTATAACCAATATGAACATTCCAATTTCAATTTACTTTGGAAAGAATGATGAATATCGTATACATAATGGGTTGAAGATAACCTGACTGAATTCTTCCATAAACTTTCATGTCTCTTATTACAGCAACAAGTTCTATCACAACATACAATTTTGCACATAAAAGAGCACCCATGATGTGCAAATTTCTGGTATTTCAGTGCCATGTACAATGAATGTTTAATAATATAGATAAATATTTAAATGGCATCCCTGATATAGGAGGTTATGTCGGACCTTTCCGAGGCCACCTTGACAGTTGTTTAACCCTACTATTAAATTGGCAGCAAATTCAGACTACAGACCATATGAAAAACAAAAACAAAAAACAAGATTGGCACCTATAAAATTGATGTTTAACTTAATATATTTCATATGGACAATATACATATATTACAAAAAGAATTTGTGCTTCATCCACTATTCATAAATGACTAACAAAAAAAAAAAAAAAAATCAATCAATCAATCCATACAACTTCATTTACGGTTCATCAAGTGGATGGCAAGACTGCATAAACCATATATACTGCTGACAGTCACAGGTTTTAATTTCCCATAAATATGTACAGGATTTGTCTGGATTATTTTAGGATCAATCCAAATTCTTTAGAAGTGTAACCCTATGGAAACAAATATCATCCCCCTTACCATGATTTTGAAAACTGTAAATTCATATCCACTATCATTAAATATTCTCAAAATGATAGCCAAGAGCAACAAGGCTATAAACTTGTAGTTACAGCTAAAAAACTTTTTCAAGTCTTTGTTATATACACCTACTGTTATTCACAATAGGATAGGCTGTACTGGGAATATTTTGAATTACAGTCTTTTGATTTTCATTGATTCCTTTAAAGATATCATGGTTATAAATGTCAAGGCAACAACTATCCACATAGGTGTAAAATGAACTTATTTTCACTGATTTTGAGAAAAGAAATGGCTCCTTTCTGATAAATAAACTGAATATACACAAATTCTCAACTCAAACTGTATGTATTTCATTCACTGCAAATAAAAATGCTTAAGTGGTCAAATTAGGTTCACGGGGGCAATACAGTATACTGATATACCTTCAACCTTTTGTGGCCACAAAAGTGATAAATTCTGCTAAACTGAAATTATTAGACATTTTTTGCTTTAATGTACTGAAACTTTTACAACTTTTTAAATTTTACAAACCATTTAAAATCTCTTAATTTTACACAAAGTAACTGAACTTTATATTAATATCATACATTTCTGATATAGCAAAAATACTACTAATAATAACATAAAATAAATACACTTTGTGATAATCACCTGTCAGTCATTGAGTCTAATGACCTTAAATATCATTCATCCATGAAAAATCTCCCTCACTGCTTGCCAATCTCACAGAAGGCAATATATGCACAGCCAAGAATTCTTCTTGCACAGTTCACTTAATTAAGTCTGATTAATAGTCAAGCAGTAGTGCCCAATAACATGACTAACTTTAATGCACCAATGTAACAAAAAGCTCAACTTTTTACAAAATAAAAGGCATATGATAAATTTTCACCAAAAAAATTCCTTTTCCTTGCATATATAAAGAGTTTGATTAATCACCTAATACCATTTCCTGCATCAATAACTTAATTCATGGGAATAATATAAAATAAGTATGGTTACATTAAAATATTCATTGGGTACAACTCTCACAATGCTTTGACTATGATAATTAACAAAAGACATCTTTACAAATAGAACAATACATTCATTGCCTACAGCTTCTCCTCTAAGCCCAGACTCTTATGTAGTCACAAAGGGATTGATCACACATTGATTCTAACCTCTATCCCTGAGGATAAATTCAAATAAAATGAGCCAGCTCAAATGCCCTGACTGAGATCTTGATAAGATGTAAATACTGGTAAAACAGACAAATCTGAATTTACTTGTGATAACTCAAATAGAAAATTCAGTCTCTTGCCTATTTATCATAAGCTGCAATAAAAAGTTAAAATCATAGAAGATTAAATTATGCTTCAACTATTACAAATGTCTCATCACAGTTATATTTAATCTCTGAAAATATCAAATGAAGCCCATTATATCAATAATGAGAAAATATACAACCTACATACTGACACTAAATTAGTCAGACATAAGGCAAAATTATCTTGCTTATAAAGAAAATAAATTCATACAACTTTTTATATATTTTTCTTACACATTTTACTGTTGAAGAAAGTAAAAAAAAAATATATATGAACCGGTATGATGAGCACGATTTCAAATGACAGCCACTTCATATTTTACCCTAGCACAGCCATAATTTCCTCATCCTCTGAGGTGTCATAGAAACTCTACACTTTTTAATACTTATGATGCATCCACCACTTCTTGGTTTATGTGGGAATTCAAAAATAACTAGATGAGGTTTTGCAGATATTTCCAATTCTACAGCACCATTTGTAAAAATACTCTAAACATCTCTCATTTCCTGTATCAACAAATATAAGAAACTGCATTGGCATTTAAGAAACGACCAATGATAAGAATCAATATTAACAGATTACGTCATGAATTCCCAATATGGGTTATAGGTTCAAATTACTTGCATATAGATGACAATGGTTAGTACATGCTGTGATTGTGCTGACCACCAGTGTATGTTACCCCTACACCACCCTGGAGAACATGTGGTTGACCAGCAGGCCCAGGTCCTGCCTGTGCTACAGAATGTGTTGGTAAAATAGAACCTGGGTTAAATTGCTGCATGTTGTGCTGAGCAGGGAAATTGCCCGTTTGTGCATTTCCAGTCTGTACTCCACCTCCTGACGATACTGGCAAAGATATCAGATTTGACATATGACCAAGAGAGAGATAATAAGAGGGCATATGGCCACCCATTGAGTGCAAATTAAGGGGGAGTGGCTGTGGCTGCTCTCCACCCTGGCCCCCACCACCACCACCAGTCTGGAGATTGAGAGGCTGTTGTTGAGGTTGCTGGGCAACAGCAGGATTAAATGCTGCACCAGCATGTGCATTGTTACCAAGATGCTGCAAACCCAGGACACTCAGCTGAAGGTTTGGTGGTAGTGGCGGAGGTTGCTGTCCTCCCATGTATCCACTCATTTGTGTTGTAGGTGCTGCTGAAACTGCGACACCTATGGATGATGTTGAGGCTTCATTTGGTGTATTAATACGAGCTCCTTGGTTCTCTTGTGGTCTAGGTCGTGGTCTGGACTGTTTAGTAGTCTTTTTCTTGGTGGACTGAAGAGCTCCTGAGGCTTCTAAACTCTTACGAAGATCAGACAGCTTTCGTTTCACAGTGTTGAAATCCATTGACTTAAATTCTTCATGGAATACTTTAAAATACAGCCATGATTTAACCTTAGCATCATAATCCTTAATCACCTTATCTGTAAGAGAGAAAAAGAGTACTATTTAGTATGTCAAAAACAGGCAGGCAGGCAGGGAAGCACTCACTCACACAAACACACTCTCTCTCACTCTCACTCTCTCTCTCTCTCTCTCTCTCTCTCACTCTTTCACTCTTTCACTCTTTCACTCTTTCACTCTTTCACTCTTTCACTCTCTCACTCTCTCACTCTCTCACTCTCTCACTCTCTCACTCTCTCACTCTCTCACTCTCTCACTCACTCACTCTCTCACTCACTCACTCTCTCACTCTCTCACTCACTCACTCACTCACTCTCTCACTCACTCACTCACTCACTCACTCACTCACACACACACACACACACACACACACACACACACACACACACACACACACACACACACACACACACACACACACTTGATTGTTGTTAATGCCTTCCTATTCAAAAAATGGTAACTCAGTCTCCAAATTTTGAAATTTTAAAAATCATTTAAGACAAGATGTAAATAAACAGAAACTTGGATATATAATTCTGAAAGCCCTACAAAAAATTTATGCTTTATGCTTCAGTTAATCATGTAACCAATGGTA
>NW_028234408.1:26109540-26112040 GCF_977035675.1 Penaeus japonicus
TTATAGCATCATATGATATAACATTATGCATTTACATATTTCGTTAAACATATGAAAACATTCTTCGTCTAAATTGAATTTAAGTATATTCAGGACTTACAACTGATGAAATCAGATTATCCTTAGAAATTATCACATATATTATCTTTCAACTAGAAAAATAAAACATTCTCGTGTATAGGACACCATAAAGTACAACTTATCAGTGTAACTAAATAATAAAATCATTTTCACAAGACAAAATTAAACAGTATAACAAACATTTATTCATTCAAAAACCCAAGTTTACAAAATATCGAAAAATAATTACAATGTGTAATTTCCCTTTTTTTGGCAGATTGCCATGAAGAAAAAGTAATTGCCCCCATTTATAGGGGCTAATCTGGTTTCTTCTCTCTGCTATTATTTGCACGGTCTTGGAGAAGGCTTTGCAGTGACTCATGTTGCTACAATATATAAACTTCTTGTCATATGAATATATTATTGTTATTATCAATATCAAATTATTATCTTATTTTGAAGTATTTTTGTTATTATCATTATCGCTTTAATTCAAATACATGGTAACATGGGAATGAATTGAGCCCGGTTTTGTAGCACGTAATACATGAGTGACTATTATACCATTTTCGCCGTTTTCTCGTTTAATTTACCAAGAAAATAAAGAGAAGGTAAACGGCTCACAAACTATTTCCAAGGTCCAAGTGACGCAGGAAAGCACACACGAACATCCATATTCATGTAATGTGTGTGTGGATAAATATTAAAACGTTTGTCCAATTGTTTTCAGATTTTCAACATTGTCTCGGATGGGTCGTTGATCTGCAAGTGCATAGATATATAAATAATAATAATGATAATGATACTGAAATGATAGTTTTAATAAAGGTGACCATATTATTGCAATTATTAGTTTCATTCGTTGATTTTGATAAAAATAACAAAAATTGTAATATGGTAATGATATAGATAGTGATATTATTTGGTGGGTAGGGGGAGGGGCCCGGCCGGCACGTGATGAGCAATGGCATGTCCAGACATTTTTAACGGGTGGTCCACATAAGGTAGTAATTGCACACACGCGCGCGCGCGCGCGGGCGTACATGTAACATTGATTTTCATTTTTGTCTTCACTACCAAAATCTACTTTATTTACAAACATTATCGTCTAGCCACAGATTAAGCAGAAAGCCATTTGTAAATTATAACTGGTCTTGCGCAAATCCTCAGTGGCGAGGTTGATAATTCCTACACGGCAGGTGTAGGAATGTAGAGGGTGATGGTATGAATCACATCCATTCCACCACGGTCTAACTTCAAATTGTCAAGTTCCCTTATGCCCTACAGAAAGATGGACCTAACCTAACCTATTACTTAAGATCTACGGCACCTAACTCACTATACTTTGAGCGAACAATTTCGGAGATTCGTGGACTGCTGAGAACTTTCACATGATTTCACATGTCCAGCTACGCCTCTCTATATAAAGATTTCATTATAACTTCTAGATTAACCATCTTTTTATTCACCTGAACGTCTTATCTGATTCTCAATATTCTGAATAACATCAAGTGATTGGCCCTTTAGTGAGAGGGTAGCTTGGGTGTCTCTATAGTCACTAGATTCAGAGTATGTCATGCCAGATATCACACTCGTCTGTTCCCTCATGTGATGGTGAATAACAATTGTCTTTTGACTTATATATATATATATATATATATATATATATATATATTGATATATTTATATATATATTTATATATTTATATATTTATATACATATATATACACACACACACACACACACACACACACACACACACACACACACACACACACACACACACACACACACGCACACGCACACGCACACGCACACGCACACGCACACGCACACGCACACGCACACGCACACGCACACGCACACGCACACGCACACGCACACACACACACACACACATACATATATATATATATACATATATACATATATACATATATATACATATAATGTTTTTCAACTTCATAATGATCTACTTACTCCACTAAGCGGATTCCATGTTATTCGTGATTTGGTACAATATTTTCTGCTCTTGTCTGCCTCGTCCATCCGCTTAATGCGAACTGCAGGGCGTTCATTCATGTAACATCGTCTGATACCGGTGGCGTTCCTTGATCCTCAACCCTCCAATACCTGGGAAGGATTTCTTTCTGCAGGACACCCATGCCACCAGGGTTCACACTAGATAGGTTATAGCCTGTCCAAGTCTTGATGGCAGATGATTTACCAAATGATCTACAGTGAGCACGACCTGGTCCATCCTCAGCCTGGATAGGCCTGGCTAAAGCGATGGAGGGATGGCCTCTCTTCTGCACGCCACCAGGTCAGTGTCATGCATAATGTCCTCATTACTATGTATTGCAAAAGAGTCAAGCATTTAAGGCGATGCACATATATCACTTATTTGCCAAAGCTTACTGTTTGGTAACATATGATATA
>NW_028234408.1:26119540-26122040 GCF_977035675.1 Penaeus japonicus
CAAGATAGGAGGTGGAGGGATAGGAGGACAATGACAAGGAAGAGGAAAGGGAAGGGGAAGAGGAGGAGGAGGAGGAGGTGGTGGTGAAGGAGGAGGTGGTGGTGGTAAAGGAGGATGAGAAGGAAGTGGAGGAGGAGATGGTGGTGAAGGAGGAGGAGAAGGCAGAGGTAGAGGAGGAAGAGGAGAGATTTGACAGTTCACAACGACCACAATTCTCATTCCTTAGAGGTAGTGGTGATTCATTTATTTATGAATCATACGGTATATGGTTAGCAGACATACAGTGGTGAGCAATCAAAACGTAATTGCCCAAAACTGGATACTAAAAAATACTAGCTACCATTTCATAACACATCTCAGAAAATCTTTATGCACTATCTATTGCAAGTCAATATGTACAAAGACGAAAATTAAATCACTTAGAATGTCTAAAGGGAAGTCTTATTCAATCACAACCAAGGTCAACTTGCAACTGCCTGAACTGAAAGTAGCTAACCATTATTTCCAAAAAAAATGCATTATTAGAAGAGATTCATTGCTGGCATTATTGCAGTGCTTCCTTACTGTAAGTTGCCAAAAATGTTCAATACAGTTGTGTGCTAATGCAGTACTGATATAGATCACTTAAAACTTATCAATTATGACAGCCTGAAGATAAAATTTTAGACATGACTGCAACCTGACATTTTCAAAAATATAAATTGATAATATTGTTAGACATTTGCTACCAGAATTTAACTTTTAAATGTCTTTAAATAATATTTAATTTGTCAGAGCTTCATGTTTTTTTTCTATTTTTTTAAACACAAGTATGGACATAATATCAACAACATAAATCTGGCAAAAGGTTCCTTATACATGTACATTTAATATCTCTAAGATGCCTGAGTTTAAATTTAATAATAAAATGACTTAGATATTCTTTCCTTTTGCTGTAACTTTATATTTTAGGTGAATATTCCATCCCACTAAAATAATGTCACAGCCAAATAACCAAAGCTATTCAGACTTTAATGCTCAAGAGCCATGAATTCCAAGATGAGATTATTTCTCATCATGTACTATGATTCACCATTAGAAAAGATACAAATCTGTAAATTCTTTATCTCTGAATATGCTGATTATCCCAACTCTGTGAAATGGCTAGTCAACATTTAAAGGAGCCTGATCAGAGGTCTAATGTTGGAAAGAAAAGAAATGTTAAAAATTAAATAACAAAAATGGCATATATGATAGTCCTGTAAATCAAATGGCTATTTCCTGTCCTCACAAAGATGAAGACCCACAAAACGGACAAAAAGAAAGCCAGCAAGTCACTGCACATTTGTTACCAGCTCAACTAAATGAGTAATAGTCATGCATGAGGGCCATGTAAACCCACACAGCCCTTGAAAAGATTCTAGATGAGATTTCTGTCTGTAGTAATAGCTGCATGATACATACAGCTGCAGCACAAACTTATGAACTTGTACTTACGATTAATTAGAAAAATATAAACAACCATATAGCACTCATGGGCAAGCCACACAAAATTGCTTTGAAAGTGTTTCAATCCTTCTAACCACTGCAAATCAAAAGTAAGACACATGTAACATCAGACACTGGCACTTTTAGTTAAACTAAAACTTTGCATCAGTCCCGTATGGAGGCCCTCCTTTGTACAGGTATTCAGTGTGATTTTCTTTATCACACAGTACACACTTGAGTAAGAAACACAATTAAGTAAAAATAAATTCTCATGTTATTGAGAAAATAAACCTCTTAATAGTCTTGGCAGAAAATTAAATAATATCAACATATGTTTTAAATTAAATCACTGGTAAATACTAATGAACACTACTAATCAACGTGGCCAAATATCATCCATTCGTACTGGTGTTACAAAAATATTCATCATCTACTTTGTATTACATTAACAATACCAAGAATCATGGTAAAAGTTGCAATAATATTAATGTTGATTGTACTATGAATGATACAGTCAAGTAGTGACAACAAATCTGATAATCAAAAAACATATAAAACAAAGGAAGAACAAATATTTCCAATAATAAAACTTTCGTTACACATGCAAAAACATATGAAAAACTGATAAATATCATTATCCAAAGCAAATAATAATAATAATGAAAAAAAAAAGTGATATGTAATATCAACAGTCAGCCAATAATGACAAGAACAGCAAGAGCAGCAGAAAACAACAGCATTTTGTTCTATGTAAGTTATTACATAAATATAACCAATGAAGTGGGTGGAAGCAGCGCTGACTTGCATCTTTATCTCATACTGTGCTGGTTCCATCTGATACACAATCAAGACATCTCTAGCCTAGTGTACAAAAATAATTATTATTTTGACACCACAGCTCCTCCTCAATTTCCCTTGGGATATGTTTCCACGTTTGGAGTTCAGCATAACTTTTAATAACACAATTATTTATATTTAAAACAGACTTGTGACATGAAAAATATCCTATCAAATCAAAAGTTTACAGACAAAG
>NW_028234408.1:26142040-26152040 GCF_977035675.1 Penaeus japonicus
CAATTACAGCATTGATACATATTAAGAACAAGTGTAAAACGTAATATATTTCTAATGAGCATGTCTCGGTTACAGGAAAGAAAGATAACCAAAAAGATTAATAAACTGATAACGTTTTACAAATTCACCTCCATCCCCGCCAACTGCGTCAGGTACATTATTATTAGATCAAATTACCACGGAATACGAAACTTGCATTTTAGGAGAGACTGAGTGTACAATACAGCCAGACTATTATGCCAATTATGCAACATTACACATGGATAAGACTCATTCATAATTTTTACCGCTACACTACTCCTCAGACGTGTCATCACGCACTAATTGTTATTCTGGCGCAACTGTAAAGGGAGAGTCTTGATATAGAGAAACGTCAAGAAGTCTGCAAACCAATGTTTTGGAAGAGCTTGATACTCTTAATCGATTGCCTTATGCCTGTTTGTGCTTTTGGTAGACGAGAATTTGAAATTGCTTAATGGCGTGGGGGGGAAAGGAACCAGTGACCCGTAAACAACAGGATAAGGATTATGGTGAACCGCGTCAAGTGTCACTAATGCCAAACATGACAAGTTTTTAAGTCAGCGAGACACTGTTTTACATTACTAGAAGGAAAAAAACAGTTTTAACAAGCTGCGAAATTTGGCAGTAACTATAAGAGAGAGATGGATGGATTCTCCAAGGTATTTTCTGTTTCTTCATATGCATACTCTCTCTCTCTCTCTCTCTCTCTCTCTCATACACACGCACACATTCGGTAAAACTTAGAATAATGATATCATTTGAACTATAAGACCGCGTAGGAAAGTAATGTGGGCACCTGCACGGTATCGTTACTTGAAGCGTGATCTTTTTCAGCTGAATCTCGCTGTAATGAGAATTGCACACGGAGCCGCGTTGACTGGAACGAGTCATAACCCTAAGTAGCGCTCTCTGTGATTACTCGTGTATAGTTTCCTCTTTTTTTGTTATCTACAGCTTGTACTAGTAGTTATGCTTCACAGAAGATTAATATACACAGAAAAAAACGTGGTGGAATTGCTCTCGCATACATACACATATAGGACACATACAAACAACTTCTCTCTCCCAAGCGCGCGGCTAGTGGAAGCAAACTCCTATGTACTGGACGAGTATAAGTTGAGGCAAACGAGGAAATGATACATTGCAGTCTCCAATAAGTTCCGTCGGGGACATGACTTAGATATCAAGAAAATAGCGCCGCTGGGTTGTCTTGTCGTGTCACGGATATGCTGGGGGCTATGGGAGGAGAACAGGGTCACCCACGAAGGACACTGGAGCCCGAGAGAACACTGTCATTCGATGGAACACGAAAGGAAAATCGGAAGGAACTTTTCTTTAGGTGTATAGAGTATTTCTGTCCATGAACACAGTCATATATATATATATATATTTACTTATTATACACACACACACACACACACACACACACACACACACACACACACACACACACACATATATATATATATATATATATATATATATATATATATATATATATATATATATACACGTGTGGTATAACGCGTAAAACACAGTGTCACGCAGACATATACCACATGTTGGGTACTCTGACCATTTGTCCACACCCCATTTCACGCCTCGTTGGCCGTTATCGGCCGACCTGAGATGGTTAATGTGTCTTTCCCTGGCTCAGCAAAATAGTGAACAACGAAGTGTTGTGGTTTTGGTAGGCGTGTCCTACATCTAAAGAAATAACTTCATTGGCCTAGTACTGTGTTGAAGGGGCGTGTATAGTGTGAAAAAGGACCAATGAAGAGAAAATAAGGAGATGAATAACATAGAATAACCAATGAAAGAAAAGTACCGAGAAGAGCTGAAAGCCAGGAACGCAAAAGTTAGGCACTCGGTGAACAGACCTGACCCTTGGCGCATCTGAACTTGTAACTCGGTGAGTCGCTCGAATGATTCTTAGACAGATCTCCCAAACATATAGTAGACACAATCTAGAACCAAAGGCTTGCTCAGTATAGAGTAAGTAAACAAATATTGAAGTGGAAGCATTCTTTCACTGTTCCTTCTATAATCTATCTATTAAGCATAAGAGATCTGACACTCTATAAAAGTCAGTGGTGGCAGTATACCGTTTAATTGTGGAGTATTTAATCTTAACTGATTAAAGTAAAAAAATCATGTTATAATATGAGTGAATATCAACGGTAACGCAGAAATACCACAGTGGTGGCCTGCGGCGCGATAACTCCACGGAACCCTTCACGCCTAATTTGGTTCTTATTTTAATAAAATATTTAAGAAAATATAAATAATAATTACAAATAATGATTAAGAATCAAAATTATCACTACTACTTGGGAGATTTGCGAACCTTTTTGTGAATATATATTTAGTTAAGATAAGTGCTTGAATTAATGGAATATATGAAATATACTGAATAAATGAAAATATATTTGACATTTGAGCATATAAGTTTTGAGTCATGAATCATATTATGTTATATTCTTTAAGTATTTCATACATATAATTGCATGTTATTTTAAAATATTGCATGACATACTTATACAGTGCTCATAGTGAAAATATATATAAATAATATATATATATATATATATATATATATATATATATATATATATATATATATATATATATATATAATAAGACAAGCTATGTCCGCTAGTGATAAAAAAAATTATAGTCGCTAGTGTAATTAAATCTATGCTCAGTGCTCATAGTGAAAAAATATATAAATAATACATATATAAAATAAGACAAGCTATGTCCGCTAGTGATAAAAAATATAGTCGCTAGTATAATTAAATCTATGCTCTGTGCTCATAGGAAAATATATATAAATAATATATGATAAAAAATAGTGATACAAAATTATAGTCGCTAGTGTAATTAAATCTATGCTCTGTGCGCATAAGCGAAAATATATATAAATAATATATATAAGATAAGACAAGCTATGTCCGCTAGTGATAAAAAATTATAGTCGCTAGTGTAATTTAATCTGTGCTCTGTGCTCATGCTAGTATGAACTTTCAAGTTCGCTAGACAGAGAGAAAAAAAAAATCAAACAATCAAATACTTCAAAAAATAGATCAGTGATAGGTGTATATCCACTATCGCGATCAAAAGTATACTCTGAAACTGTCACGCACAACTATTGAGGACTTAATTCCCACATAAAAATAATAATATAAAAGGCCGTGTGTTTTGTTATTAGTTAACACCATAAGAGGAACTAACTCTTACACTGGTCAGAATATCTATCTGTGCCAAGGTGAAACAAAAAAATAAGATCACATTTTTGGTGTGACAATAATAATAATATCTTAACAATTACCTGTTGAGGTAATCAATTAGATTGCTTAAGGGGATAAATAAATAAATAAATAAATAAAACTTAAGCAAATCAAAGACAAAAAATATATAGTAGGTATATAGTAGGATAACAAAGCCAAGAATCCATCAACGAAAAGTCTAGAGGCTGCCAAAGGGTACATAATAACACACAAAATAGAAAGGAAATGGATAGATTAGAGAAGACCATTGATATTCCATATTTTGTTTCTAATAGAATTGACAAACATCCATCCGTGTCACAAACAGTCTGTCCCGACGCGAGTAGCTGGATTGCTATCATAGAGAAAAGATGCCAACGATCGGAATGGACCGATGAAGGACTTATAAGTGTAGTAGTTAAATATTCACTTGGCAGAGCAGCTGATGCAGTCCAGTTATGTAAAGATGTGCACCCAAATGATTGGTCTAAATTCAAAAAGCTTTTCCTGAAGTACTTCCCTACATCCTCTTCCTTGGATAGTATTCTAACAGAGATAGAGACAAAAACTAAGGGCGAAGAGGAAAGCTTGGAGGAATTTAATGTAAGGCTCCAAGTCCTTGTAGCAAAGGCTATTATATTAAAACCTGAGCTAGAGTCTACTGTTCGCTATATAGCGGCAAGACGCTTCACAAAGGCCTTTCCACCAAAGTTTCTCAATAAATTGACTGATGAGCATTATTCTGACTTTAGTGTGCTTCTAGAAAGTGGATTACAGTACATAAAGGAACATCCTAACACTGAATGGTTGCATAACAACCAGGAAAGTGAGAAGAAAGTACGGATTAATGCTCTGCCTTCTAAACCTAATGAAAACCATAATACAGAGCATGATGACCAGAGTAAAATCAATAGGCAGGCACATACACACAAACACGAGCGTCCACGACATTGGCAAGATGGCCCTCAGCCATCAACATCCTCCTTCAGGGGACGTGTTCACAAGAGAAAACTGCCCTACTGTACATTCTGTAAAAAGGCAGGTCATGCTACTGATGTATGTTACCATCGCAGAGGGCGAGGACCAGGGCATTCTCAGCAGAATGCCTGGTGTAATTGTTGTAACACGGGTTATGGTAAGGAAAGGAAATCAGCTAAGTTTTCTAACTCTACTTCTAGACGGTCCACATGGAACCCTAGAAGGAAGGCAAACAGATCAGTAAATCAGTCGGGAAACGAGAACAGCCATGCCAGAAATCAGGGAACATAACGAGAACCGAAACAACAGACTGTCAAATTCAGGAAGTGTTAGTGCAAGTTGCAGGTGCTACTAGGTTCAATAGTAAAGGATTAATAGTTCTTAATGCAATGGTGGAAGGTAGTGAAAGAAATCTGTTGTTTGATACAGGGGCTGAGATATCCTTAGTGCATGAATCCATAGTGCCAGACACAAAAGTAAGAGACTACACAAAAACAAATGTTAGTGTCCATCTAGCTGATGGATCTATGTTACAACATTATGGATTAGTTCTTTTGAAAATGAAGCTGGCTAGAATTTCAGTAAAACATCATTGTTTTGTTGTACAGAATGTAAAACTACCCACAGAAATATTGCTAGGGTCAGATTTTATTCTATCACATATGGTAGAATTTTGTTCAAAGCCTTTTGAAATGCACATAAACAGAGAGAGGATACCAGCAAGGCTCATACCATCTAATTCTTTAGAGCCAGTTATATCTACCCTGCCAGCGGAAATAAGTGAAACTATAGGAGACAAATTAGGAAATTCTGTAGACGATATGCCTGAAGAAATGGACTTTGAAGATGAAGATGATTCTAAAGCCTTGTCGGCATGCTTTGCAGAGTCTCAGTGTGTTGACGTTTTTTTCAGGGGGTACTGTTGGAATGGTGGTTAAGAGTTGTCATAATAGAGGAGACATGGAAGATGGTTTATTAAGGCTATTCACACCAAGGGAACATGTTGCAAATAGCATTTTGTTAAATATGGGGATTGTAAAATTAGTTAAGAACCAGGATAATGAATATTGGTTTAAGGTTCCCTATATAAATGTTAAACCAGAGACAGTGGAAATACTATCTGATCACCCTGTGGGTGATGTGACAATATTAGATGAAATGCCCTTAGCAAGCAATAAATCAACGGTCATGGTAGGAGCTATGACACAGTCCTCTAGGAGAGGTAGGTTGAGAGATCAAGTGGACACTTTGTTCCCCGATCTCTTGAGCAAGGAAAATCAAACATTAAAGTAACTGGTCATTAAGTATGATCAAGCATTCTCGCTCAAAGGTGAACCTCTTACTGTAGCAACACATTTCTTTCATGAGATTCGCACAGTAGGACCACCAGTTTATAAGAGACCATACCCCATTCCAGCAAAGTATAGAGAGGAAATCAAAGCCCAGGTGGAGGACATGTTAGAAAAAGGCATAATTAGGCCTTCTAGGTCACCTTACAACAGTCCTCTTGTCCCTGTGGTTAAGAAGGATAAAACTCTTCGATTATGTTTAGATTTCCGTGCCCTGAATAAGGTGATCGAGGATGATCGCTATCCCTTGCCGAATATTGACTCAATTTTAAGTTTAGGTAAGAGTAGAATCTCCTCGTCATTAGATATGCGTCAGGGCTATCACCAGATTCCTTTAACAGCCAAAAGCTGTGTAAAAACAGCATTCTCAACACCTGATGGCCATTATGAGTTTACTTCTCTACCTTTTGGGTTGAAAGATGCTCCATCTTGTTTTCAACGAGCAATTAATCAAGCTTTAGCTGGGTTAATTGGGAGAGCAGCAATGGTGTATATGGATGACATAGTTGTCCTGGGCTCTTCTTGGGAAGAACACCTATTTAACCTTGAAGATATCCTTGAGAGACTGGTGCATAGTAACCTTTCATTGAAGCCGGAAAAATGTAGCTTTTTCCAGAAAGAAGTAAAGTATCTGGGGCATGTAATTTCCAGCAAGGGTATCAGACCTCAAGCTGAGAAGCTTGAGGCACTAAAGAACTTCCCTAAACCAGTAGTACTGAAGGAATTGCAGTCATTCCTTGGACTTGCAAATTACTACCGCAAATTCATTTACAACTTTGCACTAATAGCTAAGCCACTGACTGACATGACAAAGGGTTCTCGTAAACAAAGTAATCGTAAGATTGTCCTGAATTGGTCTGAAGATGGGGTGAAAGCATTTAACACTCTTAAAGATTTACTCACTGAAGAAGTAACTCTTTCATACCCCGATTTTGATAAAACCTTTGTTTTGAATACTGATGCTAGTGAATTTGCTATTGGGGGTGTGCTCCAGCAGCATGATGATAAGGGGCATTTGCGACCAATAACATTTTTCAGTCGCACCCTTAATGAAAGCGAAATAAAGTATTCAACTGTAGAAAGAGAAGCCCTTGCAGTAGTTTATGGTCTCACAGTAAATCGGCCTGTCATACTGGGGTTCCCAGTAAAGGTGGCCAGTGACCATAGACCACTTGTATGGCTCTTTAACTATGCAGGACCAAATTCACGCATTTTGCGGTGGCAAATGGCAGTGGCAGACTTTGAGTTGGAAGTAACCTACATAGTGTGGCTGATGCTTTATCACGGATAAGAAGTGCAGACCACCCAATAGATAACTTTGTCATGTCCGCTGTAACACGGGGTGGAACAAAAAAATTCAGATAATGTGTCCCTGGACAATGTAATTATGTGGGACCCAAATAAAGTTAGAATGGATCAGGATGCTCATCCGCTATGGGGTCCAGTAAAAAGGTACCTCAGGGGTGAATCAAATGAGTGTCCCAAGTTAAATTATCCAATCCGTAACTTTAAACTCTTACAAGATGGCATTCTCTACCACACAATAGTAAATGTGTACGATCAGGAGTACACTCATGTTGTAATTCCAGACTCCTATAAAAACACAGCATTGTATCTGGCACATAGCTTACCTTTGGTCATGGGGGAGTCCAGGTTACATTAGAGAGACTAAAAAAGTTTGTTTTTTGGCCTGGTATGTCCAAGGAAGTCCCTAAATATGTAAAATCCTGTACAGTGTGTATAAGATGTAAGCCAATGAGGGATGTGCCTGCTCCACTGCAGCGATTCCCTGATGTAAGAGAGAAATTTGAGCGTGTACATCTGGATTTAGTAGGACCGCTCCCCATCTCAAATGAAGGGTCAAAATGTGTATTGACAGTGATTGCTGTACCCATCAAAAGCAAAGAAGCTAAAGAAGTGGCACAAGCCTTTATAACACATGTTGTTAGCATTCATGGAGTCCCTAAGCATGTGATAACAGATGGGGGTGGAGAGTTTGTAAATGAAGTCTTAAAAGACATCTGCAGGTTGTTACAAATTGATCGCCATACCACAACTCCATTTCATCCCTCTAGTAATGGGTTAATTGAACGTGTTAATGGCACAATTATACAAATCCTTAGGAGCATGACAATTGATAACCCTAAAGAATGGGATACAATGCTCCCATTAGCAGTATTTGCTTACAACTCTGCATATCACAGAGCAGTACATGACTCCCCCCTACTTCTTGATGTATAACAAAGATCCTTCGGTACCTTATTTAAAGTTCTTTCATGATAGTGGCCCCTGGTATAATGTAGATGACCTAAAACGTAAGACATCTGTCATTGCAAACAAGGTCTATAATCGATGTCAGTTATACTTAGAAAAGGGTGCAGCCGAACGTGAAAGATACCAGTCACGCTCTCGAATCAAAGACATAGAGGTTGGGATGCGTGTATACATAACCTCACAACCCAAGCCAGGGTTGTCCAGAAAGCTACAACCTCTATTTGAAGGACCTTACCGTGTACTAGCCAAAGTTAGTGATGTGGTCTATAAGCTTAGACACATTAGGTCTGGTCGTGAATTATCTGTACACTCTAACAGAATTAAAATCGAAGGGTGCATGTCATCACACGAGAGTAATAATGTTAGAAGAGCATATCCAGTACATGAGCCTGTAAATGATAGTGACAGTGATGAAGAGGCTTCTACTCATTCTCCTTTACTAGAGGGTACATTGGGAGGTGACAAAAGTGCTGAGGCAGAGGGAGTTTTGTTAGGTGGGCCCACCAGAAATCTCCGGTCCCGAAAACATGCCACACAAGGGCACTAGAGTAGAAGGGTTGTATTAAAATGCACAGAGCCAGTCCAAAACTTGAGCAATTATACAAAAAAATACTGTGCTATGGTGGGTTGTCCCTGACAAGGTTGATGCCCAGGAGATCTCTAAAGACTCCTTATAGCCATCTGAGCCAGTCTAAATCACTTGAGCAATTATACTGTACATTAAAGATTGTGCTATGATGGGTTGTCCCTGACAAGGTTGATACCCAGGAGATCTTTAAAGATTCCTTATAGCCATCTGAGCCAGTCTAAATTACTTGAGCAATTATACATTGAAATGTACAGTGGCCACTTGGTATCCATTCCATTTAGCCCACATTCTAAAATATCTGAGCAAACAAATGGTGAGAATGTTCTGAGAAATAATTACTAGGTAAGAGCTAGCCACTAGTTTCATATATAACATGCCAGACATTCGAATACACCAATAATAATAATAATAATAATAATAATAATAATAATAAAATTGCTACTCGCTCTGGAGTCCCATCTCGAGCCCTGGGTCAACAGAGGGTGGTGACAGGAGAAGCCAATTAGGTGGACGCACTTAAATCTGTCCCTCACATGTCTACGACAAAAAAATCAGGTAGATACGAAGCATTTGGCCATGCTCAAATCTACCATATTGCATATAACAGTATGTTAACACCAATATTTGCGGCTAGTATGATGTCCTTGCCTTTCATGTCTTTAGTACTAGCCACACTGAGGACCTCATTCGGCAAGCGGGCACAATAGTTTGCCTATAATGCATTGTACTATGCTGCTCTGTTAAGTTGGCCTCATGATCTCGGCATTGGCTATGCTGGGGCCATGAGTGACCAACTAACACATTTAGACAATATTAGGTACTCACAAGGACACGAGTCATTAATAATAATGGCTCGAGATAAAATTAAGTACTAAAGATATTTAATAAGTGTGACGTGAGTCATGAGTAATAATGACTCAAGACATAGGCATGTTAAGTATAGCTTTATAAGTTGCCTTTATGTCCTGTACTTAAGGTCACTCTTTCCATATGGTACTTAGTGTCCATATCACATATTTAAATGTCTTATGATTTTGGTATATATTCATATATTAGCTTCTAGACGCATCAAGCACTAGGTTCATTGCCAATTCTTCATGGGTTAAGTTTCCAAGTACAGTACACTTTGAAGGACATGTTCATGTTCATTATGACTTACTCTATGCTAGTTGCCAATCTGGAGTATTGTGCTTTTAGAGAGAGTTCTGCTTAATGTTCGAGCGCCCCGAGTACCTTATGTTCAGTTATGTCCTTTTGTCCCTGCTCACTGCCTGGGAATATTCTTTTCCGTTTTCTGCCGTATCCTTACTGTTGCAGATACTAATATGGCAGAATGCTGACGTCCAGCTAAGTGATAACTGCCTGCTCCCTGATGACTCTGCCAAGTATTTGAATGGTGCCAGAGGAATTTTATCTTCTGTCCACGAAGCTGCCCAGTAGCAGAGGAGCCGCGTCGTCATGGCTAGTGACCTGCTCGTACAAGAGGATTCCCATCGTGCCTGATGTCCTGGTGCCAGAGG
>NW_028234408.1:26169540-26182040 GCF_977035675.1 Penaeus japonicus
GATACAGGGCTGTATTTGACATGTCGCATCAAGGCTGTACTTTGCTTTACTGCTCTTGCGGGAAGGGATAGATAAATATACAAATAAAACATTTTAATGAAAGAAAGAGTGTTTTATGAATAGTGCAGTAACTGTAATAACGCAATACAATGTATAATAAAATAAATTTATGGCAAATAGTACAACCAAGCAGACATTGGTAAATAATGTTGAGAGAGAAAGAATGTTGAGAGAGAGAGAGAGAGAGAGAGAGAGAGAGAGAGAGAGAGAGAGAGAGAGAGAGAGAGAGAGAGAGAGAGAGAGAGAGAGAGGGGAGAGGGGGGGGATAATATTATATATATATATGTGTGTGTGTGTGTGTGTGTGTGTGTGTGTGTGTGTGTGTGTGTGTGTGTGTGTGTGTGTGTGTGTGTGTGTGTGTGTTCGGAAGGTGACGAATTCGCTATTAAAGGCAATCACGGACCGTACAGCACAAGTGGAGAGATGACTAAAAGGCGAAGGACGTGAGTTCCTCTCGCCGCCTAACGTGTTCTGGCACAAGAACAAATGCGCCAAGAAGAAAAATGTATGCCTAACAAAGCCATAAACCCTTCGCGCCGACGTGCTTTTGTAAACCGCGAGAAGGGTAGTAGGGATAAACTTCTCGTTTTTTGTTTTTAAAAGTTGAGTGAAACAGGTACTTATTGATTAGATATTGCTTGTAGGCATGGGTTCTCTTTTAGAATTCACTAAGGAGAGGTTTCTTCTATAGAATGATTGTGGGATGTGTGTGTGTATGTGTATGTTTAACCTTTATTAAGATATCGACTTCGGACCTTTCTTGGTGGTTAGGGAGAGAGAGAGAGAGAGAGAGAGAGAGAGAGAGAGAGAGAGAGAGAGAGAGAGAGAGAGAGAGAGAGAGAGAGAGAGAGAGAGAGAGAGAGAGAGAGAGAGAGAGAGAGAGAGAGAGAGAGAGAGAGAGAGAGAGAGAGCATTTTTTGCGGGAACTTACTGGTTTAAGATTAAGTCATTGAATAGTAGCTGAAAATGAAGCTCTAGTAGATACAGAAGCTATGAAGGTGACGGCAAACGCCATGTCTTGTGGAATGGTTCACCCTTCTGAACACCCGCTTTAAGCTTATTTGAAGGTGTTTTTTTGCGTTGGGCTATTGTTTTTTATGTTAAAGGTGTAGAGCTACTAATAGTACCATACTATTGTATGCTGCCTCTTTGCCTCTCCACTCCGGTGGAATCTGATATCAGCACAAAACCTGTTATTGTAACTGCTAAGGGCTGTTCACTACGCGTGTTGCTGTTATATCTTACCAATAGTTCTATTTCTTATTTTACTGCTATTTTTCTTTTCTTAAAAGACTAAAAATAGGCTGATAAAGGTGACGTAACCACGCACAGTGATAAAGCAAATGTATCTAAATGATGTTGGTTTATCTGTGGAGTGAGGAGCTGTTCACATTAATGTGTTTACAAAACAGCTCTGTAACAACATTAATGGTCCACTGAATTTAAGGTACTGCAGCTAAATGGAGTTATTTTTGCTGACCATGAACACTGTTTAGGGATTACTAGCTAGATTAGCAAGGGGAATAAAGATTTTTTCATTCTGTGGTTGCATCAAGTTATGCGACCGAACGTGTTGATTTTTATGTTCAAGTGAGACATTATTAGTATAGATACTTATGGTTAATGAATTGGCTTGTTATTTATCGTCACGATGGCGATTTAATTCTGGTCCAAGTTGGTGATAATTTTTGATCGTAATGATAATAAGGATATTTATGGCAGCAGTCTCAGGGGTCATGCAGCTATATGATAGTGCTGATAACTATAACAACTATACTGTTATTAATGTTAATGATACTTAAGTAAACAAAACAGAGTATCATCCAACAGGAGTGTTCAAAATCTGTAACGATTCCAGTAACGATACCATTGAGGAAATCATGTTATTTTTGTAATTAAAGCTATCAATAATAAAAATGAACTCGTTGATAAATATATTGATATCAAGAGAAAGCCTCGGAACTAACTGCCCCCATTATTGTGTCCATGCAATCATTTGTTCGATGTATATTGATGAGTCGGTTATTAATACCTTGTTTAATGAGAGGAGATTAAGATCTTGCCAAACACACATTTTATGGTAAGTTCTTACCAGCAATACATTACAATGAATGTAATCACTAATTAATTGATAGTGCAAACAATGAACTTTGTATATTGAACAACCACGAATTATCTGTTCATGGAAGGTCGAGACACATTTAACATCAGAATTCTCGCCACAATTCCCATGAGCAGACACCCTCCTCCCATTAACACATGCCATCCGACTTGCGAACCGGTTGCTATTTGCATATTAATCCTACGGTTGGCATCCTGAGGGTAAGGATCTACCTGCGTGTGTGTACGATGTCATTTCATGCACGGAATAATTATCAGTGTCCGTTCACTTAATTGAATTCATTTTTTCGTAAGGGCGAGAGAAAGATAGTCAGAGAGAGTTAGAGAGAGAGAGAGAGAGAGAGAGAGAGAGAGAGAGAGAGAGAGAGAGAGAGAGAGAGAGAGAGAGAGAGAGAGAGAGAGAGAGAGAGAGAGAGAGAGAGTTAGAGAGTTAGAGAGAGAGGGGGAGAGAAAGAGAGAGAGAGGGAGAGAGAGAGAGAGAGAGAGAGAGAGAGAGAGAGAGAGAGAGAGAGAGAGAGAGGGAGAGAGAGAGAGAGAGAGAGAGAGAGAGAGAGAGAGAGAGAGAGAGAGAGAGAGAGAGAGAGAGAGAGAGAGAGAGAGAGAGAGAGAGAGAGAGAGAGAGAGAGAGAGTGAGTTAGTTAGTTAGTTAGTTAGATAGATAGATAGATAGATAGATAGATAGATAGATAGAGAGAGAGATAGAGAGAGAGTTAGAGAGAGAAGGGCTTATGTAGGCCTATCTTTATATCACATTACTATTGCGTTGCATGGGACCAATATTTTTAAATATTCAAAATATGTTGCACTATTCTTTTGTTTATTTTCATACAGTATAAACAAATATATTTTTTCATTAATATTCTTACTTTATTTGATTGATTAATTTATTTACTAATTTATTACGTAATGGCCTGCTTTTTTACCGGAATATTTTAAAATTTAGTTATTGAATACTAATTTGCACGGTACCTTATTGCTATTTTAAGATTATCACAATACAGTTGTGTGGTTAATCAAATCCTGGAAGCGATTTGAATATAACGAGAATCAGATACCTCATATTATTGGGGGGTAAGCGAAGTCTTTAAAAACAGTTTTGCTCTCCTATTATCTCTCGCTTGAATAAAATATTGCTTTTTACCACGATTACTTTTTGCTGATACAACTCGGATGTAAAAGAACATGCATTTTTTAGGTGAAACAATACTAATATGTAATGTATCTGTTGCTGTTGTTGTTGGTGTTCCAATAATTCTGAGTGATCTTCCAAGAAATGCTACTTGCACGTGTCTCAGACGGGGAATATTCCAATACTTTATTAGTTACATAGTTTAAAACTACTTCGTCTGTTTGTGTATTTCAGGTAGGTTTATATATGAAGGAACAGTGCAGTATGTTTTTAATTCAGATTATGATCATTCTTGATTTTCATTTGGAGAAGCATTGTTTAAAAATTCATTGCCTAATTTTCTTTAACACGCTTGCAATGTATGGTTTTCTAACATCATAGAATGAGCTGTTTGGCAGGTTATTGGATCTGAATCATCAATTAAAGTAGAACTTTGTGTGGCAGCATGATAACTATTTAAATATACTCTCCCTGACACGCCAAATTATGTTTGGTGATGATTTTGATTGACACAAATCATACAGCCAGTGTTAGCCAGTGAATTGCATCATTAGCTAAATTGCACCATTACCCACCCTTATCACCCTACTTCCCTAGATAATGCAGCCAGCTTCCTTTCTTGATGTTATTGTCCGTCCAATCTCCCGCGACGAGAGGCGGTCTGTCTCCACTTGCCTCCCTCGTCGTCCTGCCATTTGCATTTGCTCATTTCTTCATCAGCAGACACGGAGCTGGATCCCACGGCTTTGGCCTGGGACTACTTTTTCGCATAAGATATTGGGAAACTTTGGCCAGAGAATATTCTAGCCATACGCTTCTTATTGTTTTTCTTTGAGTTGTGTTTCGGTTGAGTCCGGTACTTGTATCGACATTCGTGAAAACTTTGTACCCAAGAGACCAGCAATTGTCTAAAAATCCCGCATGATTTCATTAGTTTTTTTTCCGTTTCCTACCATGTTGCATATGTTATTTTTAATGTGTGTATTAGCTGTATTATGTTTGCAGTCTTTTAGTAAGTTGAATTTATAAAAAAAAAGAAAGATCACGACTGTTAAAAATATATTTCAAGGACTTACTTAAACACATTTAATTTTATGTTGTTCATTCTGTATTTACTTTACTGTGGAAGGTCACTCGACATCCGAATACATGTCATTCCACATTTTTTCTCATTTGCTACCATTGTCCTGAGACCTCGATGTTTTCTGAATATCACATGCATGTAAAGGAATTGAAAGAAAGAAAAAAAGAGAAAGGAAAAGAAAAAAATATATACTTCAGATCACAATATATTTTCTAGCCCCAGTTACATTTCGTAAATATATATTCGATTTGTTATTGCTTTCAGTATAATTTGTTAATGTGAGGTGAATTTTATGAATCGCGACAGGGAAAAATGCTACTAACGCCATTGCATAATGAAACATGCAAATTACTTTTCAACTCGTATGGAAATCAGTGTGAATCGTATAAAGCTTTATTTAACTGGTGAATCATTCTCGTCATAACAAAAACAGAAAAAAACAAAAATTTTACCACCTCGAAGGAAAAACGTGATACACAATAAGGGTGATGGCTGTTGCAAATTCAGCAAGAAAAATGATAGCATGACGACCGCTTGCAATGCCAAACAGCCATGCAACGTCCCCAGGATAGCCAATCCACTCCTCGAGTGGGCTCACAACATTCACTGACTTCCCTTCGGATTACGGCTCTGTCTCGCCTGTTGACATCCCATCACATCAGCCAAGGGCTCGGACGGGCAGAAGTAATCCGAAATGCAAATAAAAGGTGGTTGTGAAGGTGATGGATGTGAAAGTGGAGAAAGTCAAGGAGGAGGTGGAAGTGGAGGAGTTGATGGAGGTAGAAGTGAAGGAGGTGGTAGAGGTGGAAGTGGAGGAGGTGATGGATGTGGAAGTGGAGGAGAAAGTGAAGGAGGAGGTGATGGATGTGGAAGTGGAGGAGAAAGTGATGGAGGAGGTGATGGATGTGGAAGTGGAGGAGAAAGTGAAGGAGGAAGGGATGAAGGTGGAAGTGGGAGCGGTGGTAGAAGTGGAGGAGAAAGATGAAAAGGAAAGAGGAGGAGCAGCAGAAAAAAGATAATGAGAAAGAGGAACGCGAGAAGAATAAGAAAAAATATGTCACATATGGAACTATGATGAACTAAGTACATATCGGTGGCCAGATGTGTCGTTCGGATATTCTATTCGGAGGGTTTCCAGTCTTATATTTTCCTAATTCCTGTTCGAGTATTTGCTTTGTATTTTTTTTCTCTCTCTAACTTTCTTTCCCTACCCCACTCTCTTTCGCTGACTAAGCCCCCCCCCCACCCGTTCTCTCTCTCTCTCTCTCTCTCTCTCTCTCTCTCTCTCTCTCTCTCTCTCTCTCTCTCTCTCTCTCTCTCTCTCTCTCTCTCTCTCTCTCCCTCCCTCCCTCCGTCTCCCTCTCCCTCTCCCTCTCCCTCTCCCTATCCATCTCCCTCCCTTTTCCTTCCCTCCTTCTCCGCGTCATTCCCTTCCTCCTTACCTCCCTCCCCCTCACTCCCTCCCTCCCTCCCTCCCTCCCCCCTCCCCCTTTCTCCCTTCCTACCTCCCCCCTCCCTGTGTCTTAATCTCCTGTCTCCGCATTATCCCTACGTCCTCTTCCTCTTAAGAAGGTTAATAGATAAGGTTCATACTGTAAGAAGACTCAATATCGAAGTTTCTATTCTTGATATTGTAAGTTGTTGATGATATGAAGTTCGAGGAAGAATAATGCCGGAGGAAAATGAGATGATTAACAAAATGAACGAGGCTTTACGAGGCAGTTAAAAAGTATATTATGATGATATTTTTCAAAACATTTGAAATGCATCATGACTGCTTCAAGGCTAACTTCCTGCTAATACTAAGTTGATAATCTATATCTCCATTTCTCCCCCCCCCCTCTCTCTCTCTCTCTCTCTCTCTCTCTCTCTCTCTCTCTCTCTCTCTCTCTCTCTCTCTCTCTCTCTCTCTCTCTCTCTCTCTCTCTCTCTCTTTCTTTCTCTCTCTCTTTCTCTCTCTCTCTCTCTCTCTTTCTTTCTTTCTTTCTCTCTCTTTCTATATCTATCTATCTGTACTTATAAAGGGAATGGAAGCTGAAGGAATAAACGAGATAAAGTTCACATTGCAATATCGACCAGGTTGTGGCGCCGCGCTGTCTACCTGGCGATCCTGTTAGCTAAGTGCGCGCCCGCCCCCAAGGTTCTTCCGTGCGCCTCCTCCTCCCGACATAAGCTGTACTATCGCTGTTGCGTGTCTCAACAGATGCAAGAACCTTAACATTCAGTGTGTCAGGCCAAGGAAGGAAGAGTAATTAAATGATAGAAGAGAGAGAGAGGAGATGAAATGAGAAGAGAAGAGAAGAGCAGAAACAAGAGGAAATATGAGATGAGAAGAGAAGAGGAGAGACGAGAGGAGCGGGACGGAGCGGAACAGAAAGAAGTTGAGAGAAGAGGAAAAGAAACCTAGCTACAGAAAGGCGGGCATCCAGTGTCAGCCGAATAATAATTCCTCTCTTATCAGTTGGAGAGAATGTTTCTCTGTATCATCGCCATAACGCTTCCCAATACATCGATTTTGCCTTCTTTAATTTTTATACCACTCTTGGCACTGTGCCTCCCGCTGCCACGGTGGTGCAACATTTGCGACAGCTGGCACCCGTTGCCCGTCAAAGGAGCGTATTCAGTGACGACTGGAAAGTTGTGCCAACGTGCGTGCAGTGGGTGACGAGGTTGTGAAGTTTACAGTAACACATGTAAGAAAAGCTTTAAATTTATTTCCTCTATTGATGAAATATATGATTGGACTCATTTTCTCTTGAAGCCCTTTTCGGCTTATCCAAGAAGGAACGTTTCTAAGTTTTGCATAAAATGACACTGCACGCGCGCGCACACACACACACACACACACACACACACACACACACACACACACACACACACACACACACACACACACACACACACAAAACACACACACACACACACACACACACACACACACACACACACACACACACACACACACACACACAACACACACACACACACACACACACACACACACACACACACACACACACACACACACACACACACACACACACACACACACACACACACACACACACACACACACACACACACACACACACACACACACACACAAAACACATACACATACACATTTTAAAAGAATTTTTAAGAATGCTTGTTGACAGATGGACAATATTTTTTATAGGCTGATCAGAAAGGTTTCCTCTCGACTATGCTATTTGATCCGACCCGTATCTCTTTGCTAACTTCCCTTGATCTGAGCCCCGACGTCTATATCAATGGCAGGCGAGTTGCACAAGTTTTAATGCCTTTCCGATGCAGCTATATCGAAGGATCGAAGGATAAGGGAAGCGCTTGATCTTCTTTTTCCTCTACGTCCGTCACTTTCCTCACATGTTTCCGACATGTTTTTTATCATCCCATTTCCCGTTTAGAATTGGAAGTCTCCTCTCTGACCAGATTTTCCTCAAAGTTATCGACCGGGCACTTTTCGGCCTTGAACCTTGAACCGCACTTTCCGCCTGCTATGTCAAGGCTGGCTGGCTCCAGATCTGGATCGACATGAGCTCCGAGAAATAACTTAGATGAGCAGTGATTGCGCTCGATTGAGACCAGGGAGATTCCTTGTGTATTTGCAATCATGGATGGCGAGATCTCTCCCCCTCCTCTCCCTCTCCCTCTCCCCCTCTCTCTGTCTCTCTCTCTCTCTCTCTCTCTCTCTCTCTCTCTCTCTCTCTCTCTCTCTCTCTCTCTCTCTCTCTCTCTCTCTCTCTCTCTCTCCTCCTCTCTCTCCTCCTCTCCCTCCTCCTCCTCCCTCCCTCCCTCCCTCCTCTCTCTCCTCCCTCTCTCTCCCTCCCCCTCTCCTCCCCTCTCCCCTCTCTCCTCCCTCCCCCCCCCCCCTCTCCCTCTCCCTCTCCCCTCTCTCTCTCTCTCTCTCTCTCTCTCTCTCTCTCTCTCTCTCTCTCTCTCTCTCTCTCTCTCTCTCTCTCTCTCTCTCTCCATAGAAATTACTTTTACGTCTTTTCAACTAATTTAGGACTGGAAATTTTCTCAAAACTCTTTTGTAAGAGAGGAAGATCTCGGGCACTGAACTTTTAGCTGCAAGTTGCGCCCACACAAAACGCTTAGGCTTATTTATTTTCTGTTTCTATTCAGATTAAATTTCAATAATGAGGACACTTCTCTCGTTTTTTATTCCAACCTGCAACCTATTGAGAATTTCATAACATCCGCCTACATACTACTCAGTGAAAGTAAATTTGAACATTTTCTCTGTTATGAACAACATATTAGCATCAAGTTTATTATGTAATCAGGAACTTTGACTAAAGCATTTTGGGGGGTTTCCTATTACAAAGAGAATTTGTGTTGTTGCAGTAAAGAGTGTTTGTTTTTAATTAAAGCGTGTCAGTTGTTTTAATTAAATGCATAGTCCTCACTTTGTTTGTCACAGAGAGCAATTGAAATAAAAAAAAACGCCTTGATTTACCATTCCGATACTGCTTGCTGAAACTCCTCTCGAGTGTGGTTGTTTATCTCAAGTAGATACCCATTTTTTAATTTTCAAAAACAAATGAATAAATTACAGTTTGTTGGAACAAATGAATATTATGATTTTAAAAGCTTATATGTCTCAAAGTGGAAATGATACAAAATATTATACTAATGCCACTTGACAAAGTGGAGTTACTTAGATATTAGATATTAATCGACATTAGAAAAGTAGAATAAGTCCGCTCGCAAACCTAGAGATTTCTATTCCAGCTTTCCAGTACTGTATGGAAAGCGTATTTGCAGTGCCAATTGTTATTTTGGCATAGGTGATTACATGATTTTTTCTGTTTAATGAATTGAGTCTTTATGAATATTTGGTGCTTGTTATTCTATTTGTGAATCATTACGATTTGGTTACAGACAAAGTTCTTTCTCGGATTTAGTATCTTTAGATCTAACTTATAGAAAATGTTTGTTTTAAATAATTGGGTATTCCAGGCTTATTATAAACAAAAACGGATTTTACATACAATCACATTCCTATCAGAATTAGCCATGCAGCTAGCACAGTATGGTATTTTCTGTAGCTGATTGTTTTCCTCAATATTAACTATTTTTCCTCTTTCCTTGCAGGTGCGAAGTCTTTTGGATGAAGTATGGTGTTTAAGTGAATGCAATTTATCTCTTGCAAATCAGAATTTCAGCCGTTCATTATACAAGTGTCCAAGTGAGAATTGAGGTGCAAGTGTATGAATATCAAATTTGTCGAAGTTATTTGATACGGGAAAGTTTGTTGTTCAGAAAGTTGTGAACAGTATAGAGGACAGCAAGAACCGCCACACATCAGTCTGTGTATGTCAAGAGCCTCTTCACATCTTATTGAAGTGCCGCGATTGAGTGTATAATTCAGGACGCCCCTCGTCGGCCGTCAGCTGCACCACCGCCAAGATTTATTGGTCAAACTCTCCCCAGATCTTTAAGGTAAGCGAAACATTTTTACGTCACGGCGGAGTTGGAGGGTAGGGTTAGTGGGAGGAGGGGGGTAAGGGGGGGAGAAGGAAAGAGGGAGCTTAGGAAAATCAGATTTATCTCCTCCTTGCTTCAGCTGGGTCTTCCTCTACGCCTTGCTCCTCCGAGCAGCGTGGAGATGTTAGTAAGCTGGAGCACACTCAGCGGGATTCAGATTCCTCGTTTATTCCGTGAAAATGGCCGAGTTTGTAGCTGCACATTGAACGGCTGAGGGATCTTAGGTGATTGCAAACATTATTATATTCCCAAAGTGCAGGGGTTATTGATAAAAATGAAAAAGCGACAAAGCACTATCCTTAACGTGGTGAAGGTGTATGTAAAAAATCTAGCCTTTGTTGTGAAGACAAGAATGGCCACGCGTGTAAAAAAATAGTTATCTAATGTCTAATCCCCAGAAAGAAAGAAACTTTTCCCATTTTTGAGAATGTAAAATAAAGTTCCTTCCTTTTTTGTAGAATAAACGGATTAGAGTTTGCGTGTATTCATACAAACATTTATCTTGTATGTTTTCTTTTTAATGAAAATAACCCGTTTGTTTCGTGTATTAACTTTATGACCCACTGAATGTCAACTGTGCTGCATACTTGTAAGCAGAGTCTCCATGCTACATGACAGACCTTGTTTTTCTGCCTTTTTTTTATAGTAGAACATGATTAATTTTAATTATTTATTTCATATCTTTTTATTCATTTATCATTCTGTATGACCCCCAGCTTTAGAAAATCCCAGGCTGTTGCTCTGTCTAGTATCTACAGATTACATGTGGTTCTTCCAGTCTCATATATCAAGTCCCTGCGTGTGAACTCTATACATCAACAGTCTATAAAAATGAATTTAACGTGAAAAAACGGCTTGTAATCATGTTGCACCATTAATGATACACAGTCATGTTTGATTTGATAATCTGGCAATATAAAATGTGCAGTCTACTAACTTCGGTTCCTCCTGTAATCATGTTTGAATAATTAAGTAATTTCGATTAATTTTTTTTTCTGAATTAACGTGCAGTTGCCGTATATGGCCGACCTTAATGGCAACACATACTTTTTTGATGAATATCCAAAAAGGGGTTTACTGCGGGACTTGGAATTATGTGAAAGACAAACTATTGTAACCGCGATTTTGCGGTGAATCTGCGATAGATAGACGATAGATATATATACGCTCCCACGTCCCTTCCTTTCTCTCTCTCTCTCTCTCTCTCTCTCTCTCTCTCTCTCTCTCTCTCTCTCTCTCTCTCTCTCTCTCTCTCTCTCTCTCTCTCTCTCTCTCTCTCTCTCTCTCTCCCTCTGTATGTGCGTGTCTGTTTATATTTGCGTGTATCTGCGAGTGGGATTGTTAATGTGGACGTGTATGTAACTGTATTCGTTTGTGTGTGTTTGGCGTGCATTTGCATGCGTCCGTTCATGTGTTTATATGCATAACAAGTCTTGCTTCTGTTCTTGACCATCCCTTTTGGCTGACTTACGCTGGCTTTGTGACCTAACATGATAAACGACTCCACCTGTCTCTCTTGAAGCGGTGGGTTAAGACATGTGTAACCGCTGTCGCACATGTCTTGCTGCCTCCCCGCCCTTTCCTTTTGGTGGAAGTAAAGTTGCGCGATTCTTATGGTAGACGTAACAACTACTTTGAATATGATTTGATTTGATGTGTGTATGGAAAATATTAAATGTTAAATTCGTTGTCATGAGTGAGATTTTGGGGATTTATTGTATTCAGAAAGCAAAGCCGCTCATGATAGCACTCGGCATACAAAGAAAAGTAGAGAAGTAAAGTGTCTGTAGGTATCACCATGTTAGGTCTATCGCGTGTAATGACACTTGTTTCAGAGAAATATATTGTACGATTTTGGCTGTTGATGCAATATAAATCTAAAAGAGTGATCCTTTTATAATAACGTTTGCAATATCTTAAAAAAAAAACTTGCGAGTTTCGTTCCCTTTAATTGTTTTGTGATCGTTCTGTTCACAATTTATTCATAGCCGCTGTATTCTCTACGTGCCTGTGTCCGCGGTACCAGGGCCGTGGAGACTGGGTGAGGCTTCCTACTACCAGTGAGGAAGTTTATCTCGTGGGAAACAGGAAGAAAACGACGACGGTTGACGCCACGGAATTCTTCTTTTCTCTGTTTGGTTAATAAGTGCCTTTGGGAATTTATTGATTCCAGATTAAGAAAGGACAGTTGGTGTGAGGGGATTGAGTCAGTGATATACTACAGGTTTGCTGGTTGGTACTGATTTTTATCCATTGATTGTCTTTATTGTTATTGTTACTTAATTTATGTTCATTATATGGCCTGCGTTACGGACAGAAAAAAATCTTTTCAGTGAGGCATAGGCCTATTCCAGCACAATCTGAAATACACCTTTGACATTACACTCAGCGTCACACGGGCAAAAACGTTACGCCCCCACCCACAAAAGAGAGAAACGATGCGACAAAGCCATGAGGGACGAAAAGCAGGGTACATGGAGCCAGCAACGGAGCAGGCCAGCCGCTCGGTGATATATTGCGGACGGGGACCAGGGACTCCCTCCTCCGTGTAAGTCATGTCGGGTATTGGCTGTAACCCTGGCACGCAGAGGT
>NW_028234408.1:26217040-26219540 GCF_977035675.1 Penaeus japonicus
ATTTTGGATAAAATAGTTTTATACAGGGATGTGTTACTGCAGCTGATCGCGGTCAACAGAATGTAGTCGCCTGAAGATTGAGTAAGTATCCACATATCCAGGTGCACGGACACACACAGAAGCACACAATAAAATTAATTGATGAATAAGTAAAGCGCACACGCACACGCGCGCGCACACACACACACACACACACACACACACACACACACACACACACACACACACACACACACACACACACACACACACACACACACACACACACTCACACTCACATACATACACAAAAAACAACAAAAAATCTGGCATGCGATCAAACATGCTCACGCATATATACATGAATAGTTTGTTTTTCTTTCTTGTGGATATTTATCTGTTGAAGTGTGTGCACGTTTTTTGTGTGAGTGTGTGCGTGTGTGTGTGTGCACGTTTTTTGTGTGAGTGTGTTTGTGTGCGTGTGTGTGTGTGCGTGTGTGTGTGTGCGTGTGTGTGCGCGTGTGTGTGCGTGTGTGCGTGCGTCTGTGTGTGTGTGTGTGTGTGTGTGTGTGTGTGTGTGTGTGTGTGTGTGTGTGTGTGCGTGCGTGCGTGTGTGTGTGTGTCACTGAAAGGCGAAATTCCCCTAAAGTATACTATTAGATAAAACAAACTCTGTAGTTCTCGTACGTCCCCCTCAGTTCGCCTGGCATACAAGCACTGGACGAATAGATTTCGAAGTCGAGTCGTAGAAAATGATCGCTTCGAATTTGACACGGAAAATAAATACCTAGTGACCGTGTTCGTGCAGACGACGACGAAGTGCAGTGCGTGAGGCGAGACTCGCCGAAACACGCAAATTTCTTTTCGCACAACATTTCATGCTATGTCAACCCTCTTCGTTTGATTAGTTTGATGAAACGGGGCGCTGCTTTTTATGGTTGTATGAAGTTGTATGAAGTTGTATTTTAAGATGTAGCAAGATATATATAGTATTGTATTAGTTTATCATATTTTGAATATATCAAAAGGAAGTACTTTGTAAAGAATTTCGTTTGATTGAATGATTTCCATGTGAGGATCAAAGGAAAGTTTTGCATTAGAAAATATTAAAAAAAGGAAAAAAATATATTGATTGTTGATTTAATTTCCTGATTGGCGTTAAACGGAGGCTTTTCATAGTTCCTAATGTTGAAGGTCATTTTCAACATGATGAGTTATTGCAAAAGAAAGAAAAACTTGTGCATTTAGTCTTGCGGTCGCACTCGTCTCTTTTGTGTGCCACTGTGAACAGGCTTAAGTGAGCCAGTCGCTCCGAAATCTGTTTCCCAAGCCTGTTGACATTCGTCCTCCCTCTCTCATCTGTGCTGTTGCCAGCTCTTTCTCTGTACTCTTTCCGTTTTTCTGTGCAGGCTCTCGATCCGTTCCGGGCTTCATTTCAATGTGCTATATCATTTATTTCATTCTAAAATATCATTGTTGCTGACATTGCTATCATACCCAAAGTGATTTTTGTTGTTATTGTCATTGATATTATTGTCAATATTATTATTATCATCATTAAAACATTACGATTGAATAATTCTTGCATATTTCTTATTTCTTCACATTTATTTCCCATTTTCTCCTTCCCTTCCAATTGGCCTTCTACCCCCTCGCCCCTCATCCCTGTAGCCTGCTGCCCCCCTCCCCCCCCCCCGCCTGCTCCACCCGAAAGTAAATAGCACACCATAAGTCTTGCTGAAAGGCTGCGGGAGCTCAAAAGTCCTTTCTTTGTCTGCTCGAGGTGGCAGGACGCAAGTCCATAGGGTGTAATTCATAAAATTTCTAAACTCCTGCTGTTTCGATTTTTCTCCTACGGATTTTGCAAGGATTTTTTTCATATTATTTTTATAGTTGGTGTAGTTATTTCTAACATCAGATCATCTCAGTTTTACAGTGTACTCACATAAATTTGGAAATAATTATATTAGCACTCATATCTTCATTCTCTTTCCCAAAAGAGTAGTTCTTTCGAAGTCATTAATCTTCTTAAATGGAAGGCCCGGGAGAGCTTAAGAGCCCGGAAGGGGAACCCAACGCCCGGACCAAGGATGGATATTTTCCTCACCAGGAGGGGCTGCTTAGCCTCATTTACCCAATTTGCTTACCTCGCGTGATTTGCTACTCACAGTTTTCTCGGTTCCTTATTCTTCGATTCACGTAATTTATGGGTTTGTATTAGTTGCTTGATTTGCGTCACTTGCAAAATTCGATTTATAAATCTTCAGTGTGTGATTTCTGTGGTCGATTGCCGTGCTTCACTCGCTAGAAGCAGTTTATCCCATTTTGGTGACTTATATTTAAACTACATTCTCTAAGGCTTTTGTGTGCCTCACTTGATCGTAAGTAGCTTTCGTGTTTGCTTGATTTATTTTCTGTCTGTGGAAAAGGGTGGGAAGGCGGACTCAATGAAGGCTTTTCTTCACATGTTGTATATCACAGATACCAAAGTGTTTGATGTTTACTAGAAGGATCTTGTATT
>NW_028234408.1:26222040-26224540 GCF_977035675.1 Penaeus japonicus
CCGAAAATTGAATGTCTAATTTTGCAGACACATATCCCTACGTGTTTTACTTATACTTGTAACATTTATTCAAATCCTGACACACTCACGTTCATATGTAATTAACTTTTTTCTCTGCAGTTTATGGGCATAGTTTTGCGAAGGGTTTTCGAATTGACACTCATCACAAATTGTTATTGAATCGTTTTGTAAATCGGAACAGATGACATTCCAGAAGTTAGAAGCAGTGACGACAAGAACTACACAGTTACGAAGAAAATTAGCAACTGACACGCCAAACGAAGCCGAAGTAAAGCAAATGCAAGTAGGACAGAAGCATAGGAAACGCGTTACTTTCCTTCTCGAAATCAGGAAGAAGCAGCTCGCCCAGCCCAGCGTTTTTGCCAGGGGCTGCGGCTCGTTATCCAGGAGCCGGAGGTCACTGGCAACCTCTCGCTCTGCAAGCTTGATGGCTGTCCATTACCGGCTTTTTGTCTCGTGATCAGAACGGAGAATTACAGTAGTCGCCTGTTCGTGTGTGCAGAGAGAAAGTCGCTCTGGCTCGGTTGTGAATGGGTGTGCGGGGGAACAAAAGTTGTGTCTGGCTTTTTTTTCTTCTCGTCTGTGAATATGAACAGGGGAAGAGTCAACAGTACATGTTGTGTCCTTCATGAAAAACGGCTGTGATTTACAAAATTGTTGAAAACTGATGTTTTGGCAAATTATGAAAGGGGCGGAGGAGGACCACTCTGCTGTGATGACCATCTGCACAAATCCAGTCGTTATGCAGGTACATCGCCTATCTCTATACAACCGTACTTTCACACGGACATATACATCCATTGATTGATCGATCCATCCATCCATCCATCCATCCATCCATCCATCCATCCATCCATCCATCCATATACGCACACATATACATACGTACACACACAAACACAGGAGGAGGGGGAGGGAGAGGAAGAGGAAAAGGAAGAGGAAGAGGAAGAGGAAGAGGAAGAGGAAGAGGAAGAGGAAGAGGAAGAGAGAGAGGAAGAGGAAGAGGGAAAAAATAGAGAGAAGGAGAAGGAGAAAGAGAATAGAGGGATTAGGAGAATAGAAAGAGAGGAAGAATGAGAAGAGAGAAGGAGATGGAGAAGGGAGGAGAGGAAGAAGAGAGAGAGGGAGAAGGACAAGAGAGGGAGAAGAAGAGAGAGGGAGAAAGAGAAGAGAGAGAGGATAAGGAGGAGAAGAGAAAGGGGGAAAAGGAGAAGAGAAAAAGAGAGAAGGAGAAGAGAGGGAGGGTGAAGGAGAAGAGAAAGAGGAAGGAGGAGAAAAGAGAGAGGAAGAAGGAGAAAATAGAGGAGAAGGAGAACAGAAAGAGGGAGAAAGAAAAAGAAGGATAAGAGAGGGAGAATGATAAGAAAGAGGGAGAAAAAGAAGAGATAGAGGGAGGAGGAGAAGAGAGAGAGGGAGAAAGAGAAGGAAGAGAAAGAGAAGAAGAGAGAGAGGGAGAAAAAGAAGGAAGAGAGAGAGGGAGAAGGAGAAGAGAGAGGGGCATAAGAAGAGAGAGAGAAGGAGAAGAGAGGGAGACGGAGAAGAGAGAGAGGGAGAAGGAGAAGGAGAAAAGAGAGAGAAAGAGAAGGAGAAGCGAGGGAGAGAGAAGGAGAAGGAAAAGGAGGAGAGAGAGGAGAAGGAAAAGAAAAGAGAGAGAGAGAGAGAGAGAGAGAGAGAGAGAGAGAGAGAGAGAGAGAGAGAGAGAGAGAGAGAGAGAGAGAGAGAGAGAGAGAGAGAGAGAGAGAGAGAGAGAGAGAGAGAGAGAGAGAAGAGAGAGAAGAGAGAGAGAAAGAGAGAGAGGAGAGAGAGAGAGAGAGAGAGAGAGGAGAGAGAGAGAGAGAGAGAGAAGAGGAGAGAGAGAGGAGAGAGAGAGAGAGAGAGAGAGAGAGAGAGAGAGAGAGAGAGAGAGAGAGAGAGAGAGAGAGAGAGAGAGAGAGAGGGAGAGAGAGAGAGATATGATCCTAGTAAAGAAGAATGACAGGGAAGTATATGTAAATATGCAAAAGGAGATACAGAGGACAAAGCAGGTGCAAAGACACGGAGTGTTGCATCACAATCCTGCACAGAGCTCCGCAGTGAGGACAAGAAGCCGGTATTGACAACAAATAAGAGAAAATATGTGTGATTTTACAACGATAAGGGATGACTTGGGAGCGACCCGGGCGGAGTCAAGGCATGATAGATGCTGAGCGCGAAGTCTGCAGCTGGAGGAGAGGAGGGCATGGCTGCTGAGTGATGGTCTTCGGGTCATCTAACAAAAGTATAAATTGTGGTTGTTATGCAGCGTGACATCCAGCGTGCACCGACGCCCTTTATGTTCTCTCTATCCTCTCTCTCTCTCTCTCTCTCTCTCTCTCTCTCTCTCTCTCTCTCTCTCTCTCTCTCTCTTTCTCTTCCTCTCCCTCTCCCTCCCCCCTTTCTCTCTCTCTCGATCTCTTTTTTTCCTCCCCCTCTTTCTTTCTTTCCTCTCTCTCTCTCTCTC
>NW_028234408.1:26249540-26252040 GCF_977035675.1 Penaeus japonicus
TCCCGTATTGACAAAAGGAAAACAAGAGGCGAGGTCCGTCACGCGGGGAAAAATAGCGGGCGGGAAGACGGACACAAGGGAAGCCCTCGGAGGCTGTGATAAAGAACGCTAAAGAGCTCGCGAGTGACCGTTATGCAGGACCAGATGAACACTTTCCCTCTCGAGTCGAGCTGGCGGGGAGCAGAGAGAAGGGATGGGGAAATAAGTAAAGGAAGATGGAGCGGAGCACGGGATGCAAGGAGGGATAATAGATAAGGAGAGGCAAATGGGATAAGGGCAATGGCCATAGGAATAAATCCTGGCAAATATGGGAAGCCGAGGTTGGTTCGAGCGAGAAATAGCGAATGGAAGGGAAGAAGGAATTCGTAAAGCAGAGAGGAATGAGACGGAAAGGAGAGGGTTGACTGGGAGAACAGTGAAGAGTATGGAGATATGTTGAAAGAGGATTGGAGGAATGGAGAGTGAATGAGCAGTCGAAGGAACAGCCAAGAATATAACGATTTGAACGACGGCGACCCGCTGTTGTGTCGGAAAAGTTCAGGAAACTTCTTTTCAGACACTTAAATTCAAAAGGAAGAAGAATTAATGGGCAAATAAAGTTTCTCTTCTTCATTAGTTCTGATTTTGGGAGAAAAAAAGTGATTTAAGGTGTTGTTAAAGTAATCAAGAGGGTGATAACTGGCACTTCAATTTGAGATGTGCAAAAGAGGGAAGAGGTAGAGGAGGATCGAGCGAAGGGAGGGAAGGGGGGAGGGGGGTAGACGATGGAAGAGGGGGTCGAAATGCTCGTGAAGATCCTCGGATTTGAGAAGCGAATATATAGTGGGGAAAGTAGGGAGGCGTCGGAGCCCAGGTAACGTGGCCAGAGCTGCTGGATTTCCGAAGAATATGGGAGGCTTTTACAAGAGCTGATAAGGAGGCGGCGGGGAAGATAATCCAGGTGATGACGATAGATCGAAAGGGAGTGAAGGAGGATCCACGAGATTTAGGGGAAGGAAGGAGTCAAGATGAGTTGGCTGGGAACGGGAGGACGTGAATTGGGCTGGCTGAAGAGAGCACCACTGAAGCTGCAGCACTGAAGTCTTTAGTGAAGGGCGTTTTAAAGAATGTTATTCGATATAGAACATATCAAATGATCATGCTGTCGGTCTAATGACAATGTGCTGCTTGTTGTTTGTTTACCTTTTGTAAGCTGTTCAAATATTTTCATAGGGAATACATTGGTAGGGAAATTAACGCCCTTTCAACAGGTGTCAGGAGAAGCAGCAGATATATTATTATAGACACATAATCAAGAGCATAGACGGAATACGATGTTTGATCAATGGCGATCACGCGGTTCGCCGGTGCTTACTGACAGGGCTGACTTAGGATACCCTCAGACACTCTCTGTTTATTTATCATTGTCATTGAGTCAGTGCGTCTTTGGGAAATTCACCCAGGGCAGTTGATATACCATGTGATATGCACTACATTATACGAAACATTTCCTGAAGGTTAATCACTCAACAGAAAATTCCATTTTTTTCCAACTTTGTTCAGGCTGCAGGTGTGAGGGGAGACCGCAACAGAAGTTGTAATATAACTTTTATCCTCACAGAACGTGGCCTTAAGGTCTTACACTGTTCGTAGCTTCCAAAGTTATATTGGTCTGGCAAGTGTTGTAAAAGACTCGTCGGTTTTGTAATGTTGATAATATAATTGCTGTTTTATGTCATTTAAAAGTGAGAAGTTGTTCACTGGGTACGGATATCATTTCATATTCATAAAAATATATGTACCTAGACTCTCTCTCTCTCTCTCTCTCTCTCTCTCTCTCTCTCTCTCTCTCTCTCTCTCTCTCTCTCTCTCTCTCTCTCTCTCTCTCTCTCCCTCTCCCTCTCCCTCTCCCTCTCCCTCTCCCTCTCCCTCTCCCTCTCCCTCTCCCTCTCCCTCTCCCTCTCCCTCTCCCTCTCCCTCTCCCTCTCCCTCACCCTCACCCTCACCCTCTCCCTCTCCCTCTCCCTGTCTTTCTCCCTCTCCTTCCCTCTCTCCCTACTATCCTTTCTCCACATATTTTATCCTTCGGCGTTAGAGGCATTGCTTTTACGAACGGAAATTAATAGAACAGATACAACTTTATTAGGCCTAGTAAAACACATCGAAAGGAAACCAGGATATTGAGTATAGACGCACACTTACTCTCCCCCCAAACAAAGAAACAAATAAACAAACAAACGTAAAGTCATCACCATTTGCAATGTAAAATTAAAATAAGAGAATTCAAAAGAATCAGGATAATAAGTTTGAAAGTACAGAAAAAAATATATGACTAGTTTCTTGCTTGTTAGCCGAGGCAATGAATAAGGGGAAGGTGGCAGGCACAGAGCGTCGTATATTGCAACGAGGAGGAACCCGTGCAACTTCCAGACGCATGAAGAGGAAATTGAGGAAGAGAAAGAATAAGGAAAGGCTAATGTTCACCGATTTGGATGGACATGAAAGTGAGGGGAAGCCGGTG
>NW_028234408.1:26262040-26267040 GCF_977035675.1 Penaeus japonicus
CTGGAACTAGGAGACGAAAGAGAAAAAAGAAAAGAAAAAAGAAACGCGAGGACATTAAAGAGAAAAACGAAGGCAAACAGAGTGAGCAGTGTAAGCACCGAGGAAGTGGTGCAGAGAGCTTTATTGAATCACAGGTCAAGCTGGTTTATTGAGACCTATCGTAGGTAAGGCGGCAGGGTGTATTAGAAGGGGACAGACCAAGGGCAGGGGTTGAAAGGGAAAGATGGAAAGTGCTCACTGCACAAGAGATGCAAAAGGGGAAGGGGCATAGGGAGAAATGGATAGCGATGTGGATGCCAGGAAAGAATAAGCACCCTATGAATTGTTAATTACTTGGGAAAGGGAGTGACAATAGGAGGCGCACAAAAGAGAAAACATGAGATCCGACGGGCTGATAAGGGAGCCTGAAGAGGGCCCTGGTAGAGAAGACAAAAACTCCGAGGCTCTGCTTCAATGCCTTTTCTTTGTCGTGTCTAAGAGTAGTAATAAAGGAGGCGACGGCTCGCATATTCGTTATTACCTGCGCGGTGTAGCCTAGTTACCAGGGAGAATATGATATACGTTCATTGCGTGAGGCATATCCAGTCACACGCATGTCCACCAAACATACGAATGCGCGATGTGATGAAGCATAATGTGGGAAAGTTAATTCCGCTCCGCGACGTGCCTGATGTGGAACTGATTGTTACAGCAGATAGTTATGAATATTCAATGTCTTCGGTCAAATCCCAAGTTCTGCAAGTAATGCATTCTGCTGGCCCAGATACTGTCCAGAGGAGTTCAGAGGATGACCTGTGTCATGACCTCACACATCATGATTACGTTTCAGGGCTGTGGGATCAGTTACATGGGATACTCGGTGTTAGTGCAGGTGGTAAAAATGAAACTGATGTGCAGTAACGCTTTTATGTATGTTGTAAAGCGACAAGTTCTTTGTCGAAATAAGAGTTGGTGGTGCACAGACGAGCAGAAAATACTCGAGGGTAGAAGGTGCAGGAAGGGAGGGAAGCGCTAAAGAGAAGAAACTGAAATTATGATACAATAAACAAGATGCGGTCGAGTGATTCGAAGAGGAGAGACACTATTAATTATTGATGAAGGGAGAGGAGAGACAGGGCGAAGAATTCCAGACTCCGGAGGGGAGAAGACAGACGTGAAGAAGGGGGATGCTGAGGAAGAAGGAACACTGGAATTCCGAGGATTAAAGATGGATTAACAGAGAGAGAGAGAGAGAGAGAGAGAGAGAGAGAGAGAGAGAGAGAGAGAGAGAGAGAGAGAGAGAGAGAGAGAGAGAGAGAGAGAGAGAGAGAGAGAGAGAGAGAGAGAGCGGAGAGAGAAATGAATAGAGAAAAAGAAAAAGGAGAGAGAGCGAAGGAGGAAGAGATGAGGAGAGAGAGAGAAGAGAGAGAAGAAGAGAGGAAGAGAGAGAGAGAGAAGAGAGAGGAAGAGGGGAGAGAGGAAAAGAAGGAAAAAAGAGAGAGCGAGAAGGAGGAAAGAAAGAAAGAGAGAAGTAGCGAGGAAAGGGGATTATTTTGCGCGTATGACGCATTGTTTCTGGAATTACGATATCACTGAAGCTTAGCGGTTATTTTTCCCGAGGAAAGTACTCACCAGGGAAGTAATATCTCCCTCGCTTATTTTCCAGCTCAGGCAAAAAGAGCGCAAGGATGTTTACAGCATCTGGTAACGGAGTAGTCAAAGTTGGATGTAGGAGGAGAAAGAAAAGGAAAAAATAAAAAGCAGGACTTTAAATTATGAAGAAGAATTATAACAAACTCACACATAATGCTAAAGAAAGAAGGGTATTAGACTAAGATTTAAACTAAAATCTTTGAAATTGATTATGAAAAAATTACTATCACGAGGACACGAGAGATGTTAGGTTTAAACTTTTTTTCATTGTCCAGTACGAAGAATAATTCACAATATGTTGGGATGAGAGAAAGGTTAGGCCTATGCTGGGGATCGATTTGGCTTAAGCCTCTTCGATTCGTTTCAGGAAAACCGGGTATGGGGGAGGATCGATACCACACCTGGGCTAAATAAGGGGAGGGGAAGGGGGTAGGGGAACACGGCTGATACAAGTTCGGATGAATTATTCCGCTATCATCACGAAGTGAAGGTCGTTACTGCTGGTCGTTTGGGGGCGGGAAGGCAAAAGAGGAATGCAACAGCGAAGTTACACCTTGGGGATTATACTTGGGGGATATGGGGAATGGAATTATCTGGACAGCTGATATGCATAGGAAATTTTAGAACTACACACATACACACACACACACACACACACACACACACACACACACACACACACACACACACACACACACACACACACACACACACACACACACACACACACACACACACGCACACACAAATACACATACATACACAAATATTAACACTAACACTAACACATTTCAAGGTTTGTAATTGATGAACGTGGACATCGCATAGATTTATGATGAAGCCAAAATGTTTGAGACTAATTAATTTATGAGATAAATTATAAAAAGAAGACGATAGTTAAGCCCTTGGTTGACTTGGTTCGACTGAGAGCAACATGGTCCAAGGGAGTGAGAGGCAAAAGCAAGTGTTTGTGTAGGAAGTTTACTCTTTTCTGCTTGTACCTTGGGCTTTTAGAAGCATGGTTTCAGGGCTTGGCATCGCTTACATTACGAGTCTCGAGAGACATTAACTCCAAAAGCACATGTCAAAGGATCCATTAACTGGTAAACATGCAGGCAGGTCGTCTCGAGAACAGATTAATGAGGAGGACTGCAATCTACTTGATTAGGTACTTCTTGGAGAAGTTGCTCTGTGACGGAAGTAAACAGATTAGATAGTTGGGTGATGCATCTAATTACATTAGATGAAAAATATTATCGTCAAAAAGTTCATCATCATTTTCCTATTATATTATTACGCATTTACCTTGAGTGTCATTCCCTGTTCCTTAGCTTTCCCATTACCTCCTCTTACCTTTTCCACGCCTGTGTGAGATGACGGAAGGATCTCGGCTTCTTCCACAACAAGGCGGCATAATGGATCACGTCTGGCATGGCGTCGATCACGTCAACAGTCTGGATCAACGACCGGGTGTGACTTCTTGCCTCCTTGTCAGAAAGGCGAGAATTGAGTGCTTTTCGCTCCACGCCCTAGCTAAGGGAAGGCCGGAGGGAGCCGCCGTCAGGGTGAAGGGCGAGAGTGGCAACACGTCGGATCTCAGGTCAGGCTCGGTCATGCGGAGTTGAGAGGAAACGTTATCGATTGTCACTGAAAACCAGGTGTTAAAGAAAGTCTCCTTTGATCTGCTTGCATGCAGGACGTCATATCCCCCCGGTATCATGGCCGCATTATCATATTCCGTGCATGGAACTTGGGTTATATTTGGGAACCACAAAGTCCCTCGGATGCTTGCGTGCGTTCCACACCCTGATTCGGTAATCCCGTCAAGCTTTTGCTCTGCGCTTTGAGTTGCTAGTAGTTGATGTCTTTGGACGCATATGTTCAGCACACATGTTGAACCGTAGCAATATATCAGCTACGGAAGAGCAGCATATAAGTGAATGAATATTTTGAGTTTGCCCAGGATATTACGTCTTCCATAACCTTTCTCGCTGGCGCTCCGAACCCTCTGGAAGAATCTCTCATAAGAACTTTGTCCCTTGTGCACAGGCTGTTGATTGCTAAGGGTCACGCGGGTGCCGGGATGCAGAGGGAGAGAGGGGGGAAAGGGAGAGGAAGTGGGAAAGGGAAAGGAAGAGGAAGGGAGAGAAGGAGAGCGAGAGTGAGAAGGAGTGAGATAAAGAGAATGTGTGTTTGAGTGATAGAGAAGGAGAAAGAGAGAGAGAGAGGAAGAGAATGAAAATGGGAGAGAGGGAAAGGGAAAAAGGGAAAGGAAAGGAAAAAGAAGAGGGAAAGTGAGGGTGAAAAGAACGTTATATCGGAGAAGAAAAGGTGACGCGAGAGAGGATAAATTTATAAAAAGAAAAAAAAAAAAAAAACGCAAGAAAAAGGAATAAGGCGACAAAATGTGGAGCAAAAAGAATTGAGAACAAGAGAGCGAAAAAATAGGGAAACTGAGAGAAAGGAAACAAAGAATGAGGGACACAGAGAAACAAAGAAAATAAACACGATTGAAATGAGGGAAAAAAGAGCGAGAGCTGTTGCCATTCATTTTAGAAGAATGTCTAGGGATTGCATCATTCAGCTGTATTTATTATCTCATCGGGTACACGAAATTATGGACACAATAAATGATGATTAAAAGAGCGAGCGCCTAATTAATGGCTCAGGGTCATTATCCCAGATAAACGGTCCATCGCACTCCCGCTCCTCATATAAAAGTGAACTCGAGTGAAATGTGCATGCAAATTACCTGCCAATGTTATGCGCAGATTTGTTGGGCAGTTTTATGATACGCTCACAATTTTCGACATTATTTTTTGGAGATTATCAAAGATACGCAATTCCTGTGTAATATTTGAGAATGAATATCAGCGGATTAATGCACTATATGCTAAACATAGGTGGGGTATTTTTCCTTTGATATTATCCCACCATTGGTAGTCGCCCTAAGTAAGGCAAGTGGGTATTAGTATTTGATTACAAGAGTAGAGTTTACAGTGAATTATGACCTTAATGGCGCCAGTCTTATTCACTTTCCCCGAACTTGGAGCGTTAGGAGATATTGGTAGACGCGGAGGGCCGCTCTGATTCGTCCTTCTAACGACCTGTTGATTACGTCGTGCGCGTCGTTGCGAAGGGACTGGACCTTTTAGTCGCCCTTGTACAGAGGCAAGTTAATTCAGCACTGAAAGTGGTTCATACCTGTTTGCTAATTATTTTCTTTAATTATTTGTTTAACAGGTAATATCCTTTTTTCTGCAACAGAACATAAGAACTCTTATTATCGGTTTCTGTATTTTCCCATCTATCTGTCAACCCCTCTTCTATTTCTTCCCCGCTCTCCCCCCCTCTCTCTCTTTTTCTCT
>NW_028234408.1:26282040-26292040 GCF_977035675.1 Penaeus japonicus
GGTAACATTGCCGCCACGCCCACCCCTTGCTACTCCAACCAGGAACACGCCTCTCACACTCGCCTGCCTTCTACGCCCATCCGGTTACTGCGCTGTCTGAACTGCCACGCCTTCCCCCTTGCCACGCCTTCACCCTTCAGCGATGTCTATCCGTAAGTTTCACTAACTTGCCATTCACATGCGACTGCCATGACCCAGTAACCTGTTAAATCGCCAGCCAGTGCCTGTGTCTCCCTCATCGAGACGCCACGACCACCCGGGGGTCATGACCGTCACTTGTTGCTATTCGTAACATAAACATGTAAAGAACGCAGAGCATAGCAACAATATAGCGACAATGGCACGGCTTTGCTTAGAAGCCATAAATGTCTATAACGAGAACTTTTTTTATTCAATTGCATCGCATTATTCTTAGTCTCATGATTTGCAGTCTCACAGACATCTCCCCGATTTACAGTCTCACAGACATCTCTCCGATGTGCAGTCTCACAGACATCTCTCCGATTTGCAGTCTCACAGACATCTCTCCACACCCATGTAAGAACGAAACTATGCGCTCTCAAATCAAGCTCCTCCCAGGTCTCCATTAAGCCGTTCTTGCCATTCTGTAGGATCTAGCTTTTTTAGACTAAGTACTACGCTCATAGTGTAAAAAATGCAACATAATATTCTCTGTGCGCGGGGAGGTGTATTGAGTATGGCCTTCTAATTTCTTAGTTTCCCCGTAAACCCCCGAAGGCCCATTCTGTGCTTTGGCCAAGATGTCGACGGAGTCAGACTCACACACACGCTTTGCACGCTTAGCCGTAATTTTAATCTTCCTACTTACACGTCCATTTCTCCTGCCCCACACGGCGCTGGCACATATTTATGGGCCACTCCCATATCCCGCTCCTGTCCGCAATGCAGTACCGGCCAGTACGGGAGTCCGAGCTGCTTCAACTGTGACACAAGAGTCTCTCACCCGAGCCGGCTTCGAGTGCCGCATCCTCCTTTTGAGGTGTATCGTTGGGTTAAATCTAGTGCTTCCTTTATATACTTAATTATCCCTGCGTTAGAGGGGTCTTTTGATGGAGAAAGAGGGAAGCACGGGGATGGAAAGATCAAAGGACCGCAGTTCTAAGGCACGAGCGAAGGCAGAGGTCAGGTAAAGGCATGACCGAGTCCATAGAAATAGCCGGAGTTTTTTCCTCTTAATAGGGGTAAAGATTAAAGTTCGGAGTGGCACTGATATCAGGCCTCGGCATCAGAGGTCGATGCAGAGGGACGAACCAAAATGAACTTGACGAACATACTCCGATAAAGTACGATCAAGTCACAAGGTAGTCCACGATGAAGGTCAGATCAAGAATTGAGGTGAATAAAAGGTCATAGTTATCAACACAGATCAAGTTTAAGCTCACAAACGCAGTATATTAGACTTCTAAAGTCACTCCAAAATAATTGAAACTTACAAAGCGAAAATAAGGTCAGGCTAAGTCACGTGGGTTTCGTAGCAAACTGTGTACTTTAGGAAGTAAGAATCTTGTCTTTGGTGTCGGGAGGGGGAGGGGGAGGGGGAGGGGGAGGAGGAGGACGGGGAGGGGGAGGAGGGAGGTCGGGAGGGGGGAGGGGAGGAGGGAGAGGACGGGGAGGTGGGGGGGGGGAGGAGGTGGAGGACGGGGGGGGGGGGAGGAGGAGGAGGAGGATCGGCGAGGAGGAGGAGGAGGAGAAGGAGGGGGAGGATGGGGGAGGAGGGGGAGGGGGATGGGGAGAGGAGGGGAGGGGGAGGGGAGGGGGAGGGGGTTTGAGGGGGAGGGGGGGAGGGAGAGGGGTGGGATGGGGGGGGGTGGGGGAGGGGGAGGCCCCCCCCGGGAGGGGGGGGGGGGGAGGGTGGGAGGAGGTGGGGGGAGGGGGGGGGAGGGGGAGGGGATAGGGGGAAGTGGAGGAGTGGTAGGAGGAAGGAGGAGGTGGTGGAGGAGGACGTGAGGAGGAGGAGGAGGAGGAGGAGGAGGAGGGAGATTCCGAGAATACTTCTTTCTTATTTTCACCTCATTTCTCCACATATCATCTTCCTTTTTATCAAGCGATATTTGAGGCTGTAATGTGTACGATGGCATGTGCTCGGAGCGGGGGTTTATGGAAAGTGGCACCCCCAAACCGAGAGAGAGAAAGAGAAGAGAGAAGAGAAAAGATCAAAGAAGAGAAAGCGAGAAGCAGAGAGCAAAGGAGAGGCGAGAGAGAGAGAGAGAAGAGAGAGAGAGAGGACGGAGAAGAGGGAGAGTGAGCGAAGAAAGGAGAGAGGCAGAAGAGCGAGAGCAGAGAAGAAGCAGAGAGCAGCGACGGAGAGAAGAAGAAAGGAGGGAGAGGGAGCAGAGAACGAAAGAAGAAAGAAAGAAGAGAGAGAGAGAAGAGCAGAGAGCGGAGAGAGAGAGAGATAGAGAGTGAGAGAGAGAGCGAGAGGAGAGAGAGGTGAGAGGGAGAGGGGGCGAGGGAGCATTAAGGAGCGAAAGAAAAAGAAAGCAATAGAAGGAGCGAAGAGCGAAGCGAGATAGCGAGACGAGGAGAGGAGAGAGAGCGAGGGAGAGAGAAGAGCGTGCAAAGCTGAGCGAGAGAGAGAAGGAGGAGAGAGAAGAGAGCGAGAGAGAGAGAGCGAGAGAGACGAGCGCGAGGGATCGAGAAGAAAGAACACCGAAGGGAGAGAGACGAGAGAGAGAGAGAGGAGAGAGAAGAGAGCAGAGGTAGAGAGAGAAGAGGAGCGAGAGAAGAAAGAGCAGAGAAGAAAGGAGAGGGACGCGCAGAGAAGAGAGAGAGGAGTGAGGGAGAGAAGAGAGATAGACGAGAGAGAGCGAGGAGAAGAGAGCGAGAAGGGAGAGGAGGGGAGAGAGAGAGCAGAGATAGAGAAGGCGCTCGCGCGAGAAGAGAGAGAGATCGTACAGCAGAGCAACCGAGAGCGACTCTCTCCTCTCTAGCTCTACTATCTATCTCTCTCTCTCTCTCTCTGATCTTTCTCTCTTCCTCCCCTTTCTTTCTCTCCCTTCTATCTCTCTCTCTCTCTCTCTCTCTCTCTCTCTCTCTCTTTCTTCTCTTTCTCTCCTCTCTCTCTCACTCTCTCTTCTCTTCTCTCTCTCTCTCTCTCTCTCTCTCCTCTCTCTCTCTCTCTCTCTCTCTCTCTCTCTCTCTCTCTCTCTCTCTCTCTCTCTCTCTCTCTCTCTCTCTCTCTCTCTCTCTCTCTCTCTCTCTCTCTCTCTCTCTCGGCAGTAAACCGCATCATCCGTGATTATACCGTCTGTCAGAGTTGGGGATTTACCATCCTATAAACTAGACGAGCCTGCCTGAGTGTGTCCCGCTTCGTGCGATGTACCGAACAAGGAATGACAAAAAGATGGATAGGGAAATGGACATAAACAAAGTATATGATTCCACGGGTATTTGCTGACCGGGGGAATGGTTCGACGCCGTGACTACCCGCTTAAAGGGAATTGTGAACCAATCATATAATGTGTCTTTTTTTCTCATTCAAACAAAATCGAGTTTCTGGTTGCTGTCACTGGACATTGCTTTGTTAAATCACGAATCCCCAGTGTTACCCCGTGCTGACAGTGCAGTATGAATGTGTTTTTATTTTTTGCTTGTCTTTATGTGTGTTTGTTTCGCATGTGTGTGTGTGATTTGAATATGTGCTTGCTCATGTGTTTTTTTCAGGCATTTATGATATATATATATATATATATATATATATATATATATATATATGTATTATATATATATATATATATAATACATATATAGGAATATTATATATATAATATATATATTATTATATATTATATATATATATATATATCTATGTATTATATTATGTATATTATAAATATATATATATATATATATTCTATATATATATATATATTTATATTTGAGTTGTGTGGTGTGTGTGTGTGAGGTGTGTGTGTGTGATATGGTGTGTGTGTTTGTGTGAGTTGTATATATATATAAATATATGTATGTATATATAAATGTATATATATGTTATATATGTTAATAAGATTTAAATCTTATGTTATATATGCATGTATAATCATATATATAAATAATATATAATATATATAATATATATATATAAATCATAATATATATATATATATAATATTATATATATATATAAATATGTTATGATCTATTAAATTATCTTATATTATATAAATTAACTTTTATTATATTATATTATATAATATATATATATATAAAATAATATATATATATATATATACACACACAACCTAAATATACAAAAACTAATGCATATACAATACATATTAAATACCTATACATATAATATTATATACATATACATATATCTAATTATACATATACATAAATATCCATCTACAAATACCATAAAACCACCAAACTATACAACTACATAATCCAAAACCTATAATCCCAACCTACATACATATATACTACATCTATCAATATATAATATATTCAAACACAGACAGAAAAACACACCCAACCACACCTACCACACCCACCCCACCCACCCCGCCACCCCCCCCCCCACCACCCCCACCAACACACACACACACCCACACACACACACACACACCAGACACCCCCCACACACACACACACACACACACACACATATTATATCAATATATATATATATCTATATATTCTATTATATTTATATATATATATATATATATGTATATATATGTAAATATATGTTATTATAGTATTATGACTATATGTATATATATACATATAAACATATATCTAAATATATATATATCTATATATTATATATATATAAGTTAAATATCACTATCTATATATATAAATATATATTCTATATAACACTACACAATAACAATAAGACTATCTAGTATGCATATATATATCAAAGACAAATCTCAATATAAAACCACAAACAAAAACAACTATCTCTACCCCATCCCAAAAAACTCTAAATATATCAATATATCTATATATATATCTATTTAAATTAATACAACATATATACAAACAAAAATACATACAACATTTATATATAACTCTTCTATAATATATATATCTATTTCAACATATATATATCTGTTATATATTAATATATAATATCTATATCTATATATAGATATATAACTATCCATATATATATATATATTATATATAATAAATACATATATATATATTATATATATATATTATATATATATTTATATCTATTTATATATATGAATCACAAACAGAACACAGTAACTTGCACATACAGAATTAATAACAGTGCACTCAATGAAAGGAAACATTATGAAGTTACGAACTTTTGCATGCAAGTTCCTCTTCAGGCGAAGGCACTCCAAATAATGAATAGCGGAATTTTAATTTAGCCAAGGAATCTATCATAGAAAGGTATGCCCGCAGGAACAAGGTTCTGAATCATTTCAACGTGTATTTAAATTTTCAGTTTACCGGAAGTTTTCTGTTTATGTACTATGTATATACATATATACATTATATTATATATATATAGTAATATGATATTATATATATTACTATCTGTATATATATGTGTGTTGTGTGTGTGTGTGGTGTGTGTGGTATGAGTGTGTGTGTGTTGTGGTGTATGTGTGTGTGTGTGTGTGTGTGTGTGTGTGTGTGTGTGGTGTGTGTGTGTGTGTGTGTGTAATTTTATATAATGAAAGATATATATATATTTATATATATTTATGATAAATATATATAATATATATATTAATGATTATTGGGGGGGGTTATATAATATATAATATTTAGATAATATATATTTTTGTATTTTTATTTTTTTGTAGGGTATTATAGGGGAATTTAAATTTTTTTCAACGATGCAATAAACAAGAACACCTCAGTTCCGAATCCAAGCTGAAGGAAACCCGGGTAAACTTTCCTATATATTTGAAATACATGTAAATGAATAAATAAATAAAAACATACAAACTTCTAATATATATATATATTTATATAATATAAATTATATTATATATTTATATAAATATTAATATATATTTAAATTTAATATAAATATTTATTATAATAATATTTTTTAAAAATTTTTTATACCCCTACAAGTTTTAATTTAATCATTAACATGTATTTCAAATTATATGATGTTTCCCTTTCTTTCTCCAGTTTGGGATTCGGATACGAGGTGTCCCTTGTTATTGCAACCCCGCTTGAAAAAGAGGGTTTCCTTATTTTGTTTCTAATACTCAAACAACTTCCAAAAGACGAAAAAATTTAAAATATATGAAATGATCATACTTTTTTCCTTTCTGTTTCTTGATAGTAATTTCCTGGTTGCCTTCCCCAAACGTCGACCCAGAAAAGGTGACGTCTGGGTATATATAAGCAGAATCAAGATTGGGAATTTTGGTCCCTTGAGATCAGAAGGCAAGGTAAATAAACTAAATTGCTAAGTAATATATAGATGAATAAAGGGGGTTACGGAAAGAGAGAGCACATAATAAAATCAAGTTTACGATATTTGTATCGGGCAACCCGGGGGTTTGTCCATTAGCCGATGTAATAGAAAGGGAATAAAACAGAGTGATGTAATCCTGGCATGGCAGGTAAATGGAAGAACTATTGAATAATTACTGAGGGTTTCTCATAATAGCCATTACACCTAAAAGAATATTGGTGATGAAAAAAACATTAAATTAAAATTTTTATTTGCAACAGTTAGTTTCCCCTTTGTTTTTTTTTTTATTAATATTATGGACAAGTAAAAATACAAATGAAAACGCTTTGAAGCAAGCAATGAACACCATATAAACGTGGGGGGGGGGTCGCTGAGATCCCTTTTGGGCCGCGAATCCGAACTTTCGATGACAGTCTGAGGGGCGGGGGGTCTGCCGAGGAACAAGCCGCCGGGCCCATGTGGTTTGCGAACCCTTTTTTCCGGATCCCCCTTTCCAAGTGTAAGTTTTAGTAAATTGAATTTTTATTGCCAGTGACAAGGGGTTTTTCTTTTGCATGAAATTATAACGTACACAAAAATATTCCCTTTTTTAGTAACAAAATTTCGAGATTTTGCCTACAAATGTACATTTTTGCAAATCTAACCCGACACACGTACAAAAACATACATACGCCCGTACGCACTCACTCACCACTCACTCCCCTCACTCACTCACTCATTTACTCACTCACCACTCACTCACCTCACTCACTCCATTCACTCATTCACTTCACTACCTCCCTCCCTCCCTCCATCCCCCCCTCCCTACCTCTCTCCTCCCCTCCCCACACACACACACACATCCCCATCTCCCACACACACACACACACACACACACACACACACACACACACACACACACACACACACACACATACACACACACATACACACATACACACATACATACGCACACATACACACACATACATGCACACAAAGAGAGAGAGAGAGAAAGAGACAGAAAAAAAGAAAATAGAGAGATAAAGAGAAAATGGAGAGAGAAAGAGAAAATAGAGAGAGAAAGAGAAAATAGAGAGAAAGAGAAAATAGAGAGAGAAAGAGAAAATAGAGAGAGAAAGAGAAAACAGAGAGAGAAAGAGAAAATAAAGAGAGAAAGAGAAAATAAAGAGAGAAAGAGAAAACAGAGAGAGAAAGAGAAAAGAGAGAAAGAAAGAGAAAATAAGAGAGAAAGAAAGAAAGAGAGAGGAGAGAGGAGAGAGAAGAAGGAAGAAGAGAGGAGAGAGAAGAGAGAGAGGAGAAGAGAAAAGAGAGAAAGGAGAAGAGAAAAGAGAGAGAGAGAGAGAAAGAGAGAGAAAAGAAAAAAAGAGAAAGGGGGAAAGAAGAGGAAAAAGGAAAAAGAGAGACAGAGAGAAGAGACAGAAAGAAGAGAAAGAGAAAAGAGAGAGAAGAGAGAGAGAGGAGAGAGAAAAAAGAAAGAAGTCAGGCTGCAGCTCAAGAAAGGAACAACAAAAATTCCCAGTATTTAAGTAATTATAGGAAAGAAACGGACATCTCTTATTTTTCATTTAAATATTTATCATAAAACCTTACTTTTTAACCAGTAATCCCGGGGGATAAAAGGGGGAATTCACAAAGAAAATCATGAAATTAATTTCGCTTGAGCGAAATTTTTTGCATTCCGATACTTCAATCAAGAGATATTTAAAGACAGCCCCCGTAAAATTCCTTTCTAATCAATAATTCCTCACCCTTGTCAATAGTACTCATCAATACGACTCCCCTTCGTAGCCCCCACCAACGCATCATAACGAGTAGACTACGAATATACCATTTTGGAAAATAGGTTTCATTTCATATCATAGTAATCATTTCAATCATTTTTCTTTAAAAAAAAAAAAAATACCAACATACATCGAAATATCCCCAAAGATAGATATGATTGTCAAATCGGGTACCATCCGTAGAATTTTGACACAAAATTTTTACAAAAATTTTGCCCTTTTGCCCGATTTTTTGACTGACAAATATATCAAATTTGGTAGTGAGATTTTCTTTAGCTTCCCTGATGCAAAAAGCGAATGAAACAGTTCTGATCAATAAATTTCCCAAAATGGCGGCTTTTTTTTTTTTTCATCTTAACTTCGATCGTCTAAAATTTGGGGTGAAGGCAACCCATACACAGAAATTAAAAACCCTTTAAGTTTTTTGCGCGAGGGGGGAGGCAGACCGGACGGGGGCCGTCCGACGGGAATCTCGGGGGTTTGCCAAACCTCCGCCTCTTCCCAATTTGTTGTCCTCCAAAAAAGCGGCAACTTCGCCTTCATCTCGACGGATATTGGTTTGTCTCATCTTTTTTGGGGGTCTCTGTTAATATGGTTTTCTATCCAGTTATTCCCTATTTTAATTCATATCTACTTTTATCTTTACAATCTTTCCATTTTTTTAATGTTTTGGGAATTTCCCCTGTTTAATAAAAAAAAGAAAATATTTTTTTAGCTCGTTTTTGATAAACCTTTTCATCCCCCTTTTTAAACTTGTTCCCCCAATTAATTATGATTCAAAAAAGCGCGAAGGGGCCCGTGGAGGAACAATATATATATATATACATAATATATATATATATATATACATATATAATATGTTGGATATATATATATAGTATATATTATTATATATTATATATATATATTAATATACTTATCATATTAAATATATATATATATATATATACTATATATATATATATATAATTTATATATATATATATATATATATATTTATATATATATATATATGAATCACAAAAGAACACAGTAACTTGCACATAACAGAATTAATAACAGTGCCACTAAATGAAAGGAAAAACTTATGAAGTTTCGAACTTTTTCATGAAAGTTCCTCTTCAGGCGAAAGCAATCCAAATAATGAATAGAGGAAGTAAATTTAGACAAGAATATATATAGAAAGGATGACCGCAGGAACAAGGGCTGAATCATTTCAACGGGTATTTAAAATTTTCAGTTTACCGGAAGTTTTCAGTTTATGTATATGTATATACATATATACATATATATATATATATATATATATATATATATATATATATATATATATATATATATATGTGGGTGTTGTATATGTATTTGGTGTGTGTGTATATGTGTATTATATGTGTGTGTTATGTGTATGTGTGTGTGTGTGTGTGTGTGTGTTGTGTGAGCCGGCATGTGTGTGTGTGTGTGTGTGTGTAGTGTGGTGTGTGTGTGTGTATGTTCTGTGTGTGTGTGTGATTGTGTGTGTGTGTGTATATATATATATATTATATATATATATATTTATATATATTCTGTAAGGTATATATATATATTTATATATATTCATATAAATATATAATTTATATATATATATATATATATATATATATATATATATATAATATATAAATATTTATATATATATATGACGTATTAGAAACAAAATCATGACACCACCACCTTTTTCAAGCGATGCAATAACAAGAGACACCTCAGTATCCGAATGGAAACAGGTAAA
>NW_028234408.1:26342040-26344540 GCF_977035675.1 Penaeus japonicus
GAAAGGAGGAGAGGTGAGAGAGAGAGGGAGAGGGAAGAAAACGATAGATACGTTAAATTAATAGATAGAAAGGTAAACAGAGTGACAGTAGGATGGGTAGATAGGGTGAAGTTAGATAATATACATATATAAACAGGTAGGTCGACCTAAGATAAGGCTGATAAAGATTGATCCAGCTAGATGTCCAAGCAGTCGAGTAGACGCCGACATGGAGGAAGACTAAAATACAAGATTGAACCAAGGAAAAATATGCCAGCGCATCGCTTATTGCAATTTATATGAAACGCTTCTTTTTGTGTCGAGCCTAATAGACAGACAGCGCATGAAATGAGAGCAATTAGTAAAGTGGGCCAATTACTTCCTCGCGAGTGAGGCCAAGGCAGAGGTCCTCGGCGAATGTTTCGCGGCCCGAGCCTCATCTGAGCAGCGTCTGCAACTTCGCCAATCTCTTCCCTCGCTACGTGTCATTATTGATGTTATCAAACTCGACGACATTTCTATTTTTTCTTATGTTCTCTTCGTTTCTGGAAATATAAATCTACATTCTTACCGCCATTTTTTTCTGTTCTGTCAGACATATACATGGATGCAAACAAAAAAGGGCATGAAATTATTCATCACGCGCAGAAGTGTCTGTATGTTCTCGGTTCCACGCGCATGGTAGATTTGTGTTTTGTCTGTGGTTTTGTCAGTCGCACGTACGTGTCTGGCTGCACGTTTATGTGCATGCGTGACGGTATACGCGTCTACTAGTAATGATAGGTTCCCTCTGGCGTGCGAGCCGTGGCCATCGTGGAGAGTGTGTCCGAGTTCACACCGGCCCCTCCCCTCCTACTTTTCCTCACCCTCCCGTCTTCTTCACTTCCCGGAGTAAGAGATCACGCCCAGGAAGCAGTCACTCGCCTGGAAGTACTCGCACAGTTATCGCCAGACAGTTAGGTAGCAGTGGAAAAGCTCTCCGCCCTAAGCCCATCTGCCTCGAATTCATGCTGCGGTTCCGGCGTCCATTCATCTCCCTGTCGCGCGCTCTTTTTCTCCATTCCAAGTGGCCGTAGAATAGGCTCTCCTCCTACGCTTAACTCTCCACTTGATTATTTAGTTATTTCTACATGATTTTTCGTCAGACAATACATTTGTATTGCCAGTGGATTGTTACACCTTTTCACTGAACATTCACTGCAAAACGTTTCTTCCCCCCTCCCCTCCCGCCGCACCGTGACACAGCAAGAACCCGTGCACGGGGCGATGGGGCGATGGGGCGATGGGGCGATGGGGCGATGGGGCGATAGGGCGATGGGGAGCTCCCCGGGTAAGAGCGGCAGCGAGCTTCTCGGGGGAGTAATCGAGAACTTAGCAGAAGAGAGCTAGGAACGACCGGCATTACAACTGCAATAAAATGAAGTACACCTCACTGAGGCGTGAAGAAGGATGAACGCATAGGGAGGAGGGAGGGGGGTAACGGGGGTGAGGGGCGAATGGAGCTAAGGGTGTCATCAAGCGAGTTTCTCTTTTGTGGACGTGCGGCGTTAGGCGATTAATTGAACAGGTACGCGACAATATATATATATATATATATATATATATATATATATATATATATATATATATGCATATATATATATATATATGTGTGTGTGTGTGTGTGTGTGTGTGTGTGTGTGTGTGTGTGTGTGTGTGTGTGTGTGTGTGTGTGTGTGTGCTATATCACAGACACTTCTGAAAAGAACTTTCGACTACCGCATTACTCTCCAACTGAGTCCACAAGTCACGTGTGAGGAACCGTAGCGTCAATCTGGACTCGAAGCCTTTTAGTCAACGTGGGGCTTCACTTCTAACCTCAGACATTCACACACACACACACACACACACACACACACACACACACACACACACACACACACACACACACACACACACACACACACACACACACACACACACACACACATACACATACACCTTTGTGTGTGTGTAAATATAGTTTGTATGTATACACACACATGCACGCGCGTAGATACTGGTGTGTATTAATAATTTCCGCACGACCAAAGCGTAAGAAGTGCAGCGTCCTAGTTATATAAGTATATTATACCCCGGAAATGGATTATATGCAGTACCTGTGTTTACGTGTGTTTGTGCGTGCGGATGTGTTATTTGTTTGTGTCCGTGTGATTGTAGACGCGTGGATATTTTTACGCATTCCATGAAGATATATAAATTTTGCATTCTCTTTATGTTAATGTAAGCCTTTGTCATTCAGTTTCAGTCCGTTCTCCTGTGTGGGTGTTTTGTGCGTGAATTCCCATATGCGCTTTCTTTGTGTACATCCTCCATTGTGTACGTGCGCGTACGTGTGTCGCCCTCATCCTGACTACGGATGTGGCTCATCCACGTTGTTCTAGCCCTAACCAGCTGAGCCACGGGTGGGGGGGAGGGGGGGAGGGGGGAGACCGTGGGAAGTCCATCAGCCATAGATGCTTCATATGTTCCCCCGCTTTCC
>NW_028234408.1:26347040-26349540 GCF_977035675.1 Penaeus japonicus
CTCCACATGACAAAGATTACCTAAACACAAGTAGGAAAACGAGGCGAACTAGAGAATCTAGATACTAATGAAGTTTCACGTAAACTCCAAACTTACTCACGCATCACTACACACCCGCCGCGACAAAGATGCGGAAACATCCCTCTATAATTCACTGATTTCCCCATTTCTAGACGACACACTAATTCATGTTAGTAGAAAAAACACTTACATGTCCGAAGAATATTTCTGATAGCCTTTTCTCTTCCTTAATTTGATCTTTGGATTAAAATGAAGAAATAACAGGAGAGCATCAGAAGGATTTTTCTCTTGTCACGGTTTGTCAGCGGTTGAGAAAAGAATGGTCGTGAAATCATTCCTTTAAGCTACTTCACACTCGTCGCTAGCATTCATTACTTAATCTTGCCACGGTTTAGTTACTCGGTAAGTGTTTATCAAAGTAATTAATTTAAACTTTGATCGTTACCAAATGATATTCGGGAAAACTTGGGACCTAATGTATATATTCGTTCCAATAATATATGGTTATAACAGAAGTTCATAGGATGGCTACAGTTTTTCCCAACAGTCATTAAATATTGAATAACTTTCTCCGAGAGCGTAAATGTGTACCAGAAACTGTCTGTGACGTTTATTTCCACTTCATTATTAGTTTTTGTTTTTGATGAAAAAAAACAAAAACAGTAAAGCATTTGCAGTAACTTAAAAATTCAATATTGTATAACCGCATGAAAAAGAAAATACTAAATATTCCCTCGGTCATTCTGTGGAGAATTTTCAGGATATAATTGACCCAAAATTTGTCTTCGAATAGATAGGTTAAGAAAATGATTATCAATAGCGAGCCTTGATGGAGCTGATTACCCTAATTGGCCAAGTCCAAGTCAAAGTTTCGCCTTTAAGAGCTTTTAAATCTCCACGCCATAATATGACTCTGAAAAGCGCAGTTCTGAAACTCCCATTCTCTCAAACCTTCTTCATACATCTTGTTCTCCTTCCGAGTGTAATATTTAACGAAACGGGAGTCACGTCGAGATGAAGAAGATCTCAAAAGTCCTCACTGCTTTTTCCGGAAGCGTTTTCAATGTGGCGGACTTGTATTGGGCAAAATTGGAGCTGCATGGAAGCTTTAGAGCCACGGAAAGGGAGACTGCGCTGGATGATGTAATTTGGCAAAGCGCTCATGCATCATGATTGGAACATGAATGTGTGTGTGTCTGAGCGTGCACACACACACATACACACACACACACACACACACACACACACACACACACACACACACACACACACACACACACACACACACACACACACACACACACACACACACACACACACACACACACACACACACACACACACACACACACACACACACACACACACACACACACACACATACACACACACACACACGCACACACACACACACACACACACACACACACACACACACACACACACACACACACACACACACACACACACACACACACACACACACACACACACACACACACACACACACACACACATGCATGCATGTATACTGATATGCAAACAAATATGCATGTTCAATAATGCACGCAGACATTTCACAGGCCTCGGCAAATTGCAGAAGGATAATAAAAGCTTCAAAAAATGTATCGGGACAAACGAGACGGAGCGCGGGCCGAGGCCGAGCGGGCGCCGAGGACGCGGCCGTGGCAGCGGGAGATCGTGAGAGGAAATCAGAATGCCTCAGAGGGCACACTTCCTCCTCGTAAGCCTTGCGTGGATAGCGCCGCTGCCCCTCGAGACTCGATGTTCTCGAAGTAGAGAGGAAAAAATGGTTTCCGGGGCAAAAGTCTAGCATATTAAGTGACGGAGTTTTCCAGCCTTGGTCCCTCATCCCTCTCTCTCCCCATCCCTCGCTTAAAGATTCCCGCTACTTGAGCCTACGTTTTATATCCATTGTAGCCGGGTTATTAAGGGCCACAGTGAGCTCCTCTCTACGGCCTTCGAGGGGAAAAGGAGGGGAATCGGTGCTGCGAGTGACCATCGTTATTAAGCTTTCCGTTGTTTGTCGATATCCACTGGGATTTTTTTCCGCCCTTAGTTCCGGCATTTTTCCTCTGCCAATTCGCTCTAGTCGAGTCTTACCCTTCGCCCTTAATGTCTGTCGTCTGGTTGGCAAGTTCGTCTTCTCGGTTTCGATATTGCCATTTAGTTGTCTCTCTTGTCATAGTCCAATAACCTTCCCTGAAACGGGCGCTCGCCCCTTCCCAGTATCTAATCTCCGTAGCCACCAATATTGCCAACTCCGTACGCCATTCTGTGGGCCAGGGCACCCGCCTCGTCGGGTGTTTTTGCTGCGCCGAGGTCCGAGGAATAAAAGACGTGTACTGCACGACTCCGCCCGGATGAAATCGATGCACATCGTCGAGTACTGGGATGCTGCAAGTCGCCTCTTCGAGTCTCGTGAGATGCCTCAGTCCCCACCCCCCTTCCCACTTCC
>NW_028234408.1:26367040-26374540 GCF_977035675.1 Penaeus japonicus
CATCCATCCGCAGGTATGTAACACGACGTGGAGTAACCGTAGAGTTTTGTAAGTATTCTCGTTTTGGTTGAGTGTCCTTCACGAAGTTCATTGTTATTCTCGGCGTGTGGATCTCTTGCACGAGGGGGGGGGGGTGGAAGGGGTCTGGCGCCTGTGATTGGCCATTCGCTTACGGGATAAATGGAGGGTGGAGGACCAAACGCCGAACGCTGATTGGCTTGTTGTACTACAAGATCTGGCGGGAAGTGCTCCTATTGGCCCAGCCTTCGCTCCGTCTGACCTTCAGAGAGTGACCAATGGCATACCGAAAGGTCACGCGGAGTGGACCATCAGGAGTAGGAGTCGGGGGAAGACGGAGAAAAAGGAAAAGAATAAATGTCGGATTTGATTACATTAGCATCCAATAGTGGCGGGTCACTATGGCCACCGTCCCTACAAATAAATGACCGTGTCATGCACATTTTTGTCACCGAGGACACCACTGTCACCTCCGGCTGGTGGGGACCCCCCCCTTAAGGGGGTTTGAGTAAGGGTTTTGCTGAGGCTGTTGCCAGGAGGAGGGGCATCGTTGCCATGTGCCAATCACGCTCTTATTATTTTTATCCCCCCATCGTTGTAATTCATTAATTATAATTTCTATTATCATTATTATGTCTTATTATCAGTAGTAGTACATTAGTGGTATATTATTAATTATTATTATCATGATCATTGTTGAATCATTACTATCATTCTTCATTATCATTGTTAAAATCATTACCGTTATCATTATCATTGTTGTAATCATTACCATTATTATTATCATTATTATTATTATTATTATTATTATTATTATTATTATAATTGCTATTGTTATTATAAAAGACATAACTATGGAAACTAGATAGTGCTAGAATGGTAAATAAAATGATATGATTGTGAGCACATAGGATGATCCAGGTCTTTATTGAAGATTGTTGCAGAATGCCAGTTTATCGTCCAGACGCAGGCAGCACTGGGTCGCGTATGCGTTGAACTGAAACGGAAAAGTGTTCGGGGACGAGGCTACCGTCGTCTCAGATAGCAGGATATTGAATTTTTCTCAATCTGCCTCCTCCTCTATCGGCACCTCTCAGCCACCATTATCCTTTCCTTTCGTCTATATCCAAAAATATCACCATCTCCTCTGCCATTTTTATTTTCGTAACAATGAGGATTATAAAGATAATCATTGTCCTAATCGTTGCCTCTATTATTGCAATTTATTGTTGTCTTTACCACTTGGTAAAGGGAACAATAGCGGTCTTAAAAGATGCCCATCGTTATTATCCCCGGCACCATCATCACAATACCGATCTCAAGATAAATTATCATTATCATCGCTCGGGCCACGGCCACCTTATAAGTGTTGGCTGCCGTTCAACGGAGTCGTGACCAAGCGGAGTCCCTTCATCAGGTATAATTAAGGTGGTGTCTGAGCCACGGCCGCGTCTGTCTTTCTGTCGCTCGCGTCGTCACGAGTTACGCCTCCTCCTCTCCCTCTCTCTCTCTCTCTCTCTCTCTCTCTCTCTCCGTTCATTCTCATCTCTCTCTTTTCCTCCTAACCTCTCCCTTCCTGTTGCTTCGAATCCAACGCGTCAACCACAGGATTATCAACGATCAATTTTAAAAGATAATTCGTTTTTGAGTACTTGGGCGAACGTTATGAAAATGTGTAAACAGTAAAATCAAAATTTATCTCTGATTCAGATATTGTGAATGAGATCTTATGTACAGGAGAGCTTCATTATCATGAATTGGTATTGTAATATATATTTCATATACACACCTTCAGCTTTTCACTTTGAGTGACTGCTATTTTCCCGCCTCTAATTTTTTCACAGTGAATATGATATATCCGGAAGGGCGATTCTTACTCTGCAGTATTTTCCTGCTCCGCTCGCCCAGTGCCCACGCGGTGCCCCATCCAGTCCTCCGACCCACAGCGGCCCACGGCGTCCTTCTGACACCCTTCAGACACTCGGCTCCGACTACGCACTTAGCCAGCGCGTTCCGGCCAGGGGCAGCTGTCGAGCCTCTTCGGAGTTGCCTTGGCCATACTGTGTTTAACTACTTTTTTCTGGATTCCTTTTTTTATGTGTGTGCGTTTGTGCCTTTTCTGGTTTCATGGTTTGTCGCTTTTATGTTAATGTGGAAATGATTCTTGATTATGGCGTGGCTCGCCGTGTCAATGTGATATTTAAAAAAAAACATGTCGGGTTTGCATGAGGCTGACAGGTTCCTTGGTTTTCTTCCTTAAAAGCCTTTGTCGTAAGCCGCGAGCTTTACGTGTTCAAAATCTCATCATGATGCAAAGGCCGTGTCCAAGGCTAAATCCACCGTAAACAGGCATACATAGTCAACAATGTTTTTTTTAAACTTTTTAAAATATTTCTTTTTCGTTTTTTTTCTTAATCTCTCACGTCGAGACCAAAATGTCGACGTGATCAAACTGACGGCATTGAAAAAAGCTAAACACACACTTGATCTCGCTCTTGCTTCATTGAAGAAAAATCTAATTATAGTCATCAAAGATTAGGCGATTTTGAAAAGACTGTAATTAGTCATCCTCACTATTAATATATAATGTGCGTGCGCTAGCGAGGTAAGAGAAAGAGAGAAAGAAAAAAAAATCAATGCCTCGTAATTATCCCCAAGACTTCCCCTGGACTGGACGAGGGGTGGAGGGGGAGGGGGAGGGGGAGGGGGAACGGTCGTCACCCTTCATCCGTTGGGGCGGAGAGTGTTATTATGAATACGTGTTGTAGTAATTTCTCCTGGCGCGTTGGGTCCGAGGTTCTGGCCTTTAGTTGGTAGTGATGGACGAGTGATTAGAGATATTATTAATTGAACCACTGTGGCGCCTCGGCCGGGGCTGGGAGGACGCCACTCTCGCGCGCCTTGCTTCTCTAGCTGCTTCTTTGTTTGTTTGTATGTCGGCCTGTCTGCTTGCCTGTCTTCCTGTCTGTTTGTCTGCCTGGTTGCTAGCCTATCTATCTGATTGCTTGATCGCTTGTTTACCTATGTATCACCCTCTCTCTCTCTCTCTCTCTCTCTCTCTCTCTCTCTCTCTCTCTCTCTCTCTCTCTCTCTCTCTCTCTCTCTCTCTCTCTCTCTCTCCTCTCTCTCTCTCTCTCTCTCTCTCTCTCTCTCTCTCTCTCTCTCTCTCTCTCTCTCTCTCTCTCTCTCTCTCTCTCTCTCTCTCTCTCTCTCTCTCTCTCTCTCTCTCTCTCCCTCTCTCTCTCTCTCTCTTTCCTCTCTCTCTTTCTTTCTCTCTCCCCCCCCTCTCTCTCTCTCTCTCTCTCTCTCTCTCTCTCTCTCTCTCTCTCTCTCTCTCTCTCTCTCTCTCTCTCTCTCTCTCTCTCTCTCTCTCTCTTCTTTTCTTTCATGGAATCACGATTGATTCCTGCCTTCGATATCCCCGACATGGCAAATTGCCGAGACTTATAAATCACAAATGACATCCTGCTGTTTAGACCTCCTCCTGCTGGCAAGTGAAAGGGAAATAATGCATTTTAGTTTGTGCCATTCCACAAAGAATATTACATTATGCCACACTGTTGCGCCTTCTTAAGTGTAGTGGATGGTTGCAAGGAAGTGTTGTATCCTGCTCTGGCATGATACAGTAAAGTCTGGTCTAAAAGACCTATGTATTCAAGAACGTCAAGTGCTGAGGGTTTTTAGGGCAAACTAATGCATGCGCCTCTTCTTAAATGCATTTTAGTTGAGTGTGTTGCTTCGCTGATCCAACTTAGTGAGATTCGAAACAACAGTTGAGATAAATCGGGAAGTGAGATGGCCGAGGGTTTGATGTCGGCCGCAAATGAGGACTCGGCGAGGACTGAGGACACCTGAATGTGTCGTGCGAGGAGTTAGCGACGACGTGGGGGACAGTAAAGCTTAGACTTGATGGCTTGTAGCGCCTTGTAGGGCCGAAAAGCCAGGCCGTGTACACCAGCGACGCTGCGGGAGGGTTCCAGCCGCAGAGCCACAACACGCTCTCCCGCTCTCTCTGGTTTGTTCACTGTTCAGAGACGCGGTTGTTCAGCCTCGCATGTGGCCACTACCTGAACATGTCCCTCTTCTTCTTTTCTTGTTATCAATTAGATTTTATTGCGGGAGTTTAAAAGTTTAAAAGTAACTATGGCATGTAAGCGTCTGTCTGTTATTTTGCTCAGAATTCATGCTCTGACTTGGACGTTGACCGTAAAGACCCACTGGAATTTAGTTACAAGTCACAAAAAATAACAAGCAACGAGTAACACCATGAAATTAACATGTATCTTCAAGAGGAATGCAACCCTGCAAATTTGCTCTATGTACAGAATTGAATATTTCCCATCTTTAGCCTTACACTCAAGGGTTCATTCTAAATACCGTTACTGTGATGAAAAGTGAGACATTGAAGGTTCTAGTGCACACATAAGCATTGATGTGACATTCCAGCATGAATCTAAAACGTTCAGTTACGTGTATATGTGAAGTATGAGGAGGAGGGTAAATGTTAAATGATAGCAAGGTGAATTTATGTAAAAACAAACTCCGATAACCCGTTAGGAATTTTGTTGTTTTTGTTTGTTTTTTGTTTGGCTGTCTGTTTTATCTACTCTACGTCTAGGTCCACATGTTTTCCATTTTTCAAATTGCAAGAGGCGGTGATCACCAGAGCATGAGAAACACAATCTGGCCAGGTCCACGCATGCTTCGGAAACCGGCTCGTTCCTAAGAGGCAGCCAAGTCCTCATTGCTTCCGTCTTTCTGAATACCAAAGCAATTTACGGTTATCTGCTTGAGTGACTGATCACTGGGCTGGCAGATACTATTAAGCTGGAAATGTTTTGGAAATAAGGCGTAGTATTTTTGGCATTGTGTTGGAGGGATAGTCTTGAATATTTATCCATATTCAGATTATGTTCCGTACTTGTTTCACCTTGGCTTCTAAAGTTGATATCACTGATCACTTTTTCTCCTTACCAAGCTTAACCCGCTTCGATGATCACCTTGTATTTCATCACTTCCAAAGCTACAGTGAGGGTTTTGTGACTATTTTCTCACCGATGAATAACATCACTCCAAAGAGTCACTGCGTCTAGGAGCGCGGAGCGTCGAGATGATCGAGCTCGCTGATATGGCGCTCAGTCGAGGGAGAAGACGCGAAGGCCGTCGGGTACAGCGTCGGAGAGACCCGTGACCCCCACGAGATCCTTCCCGAGGGTGCTAATGTGTTTCGATGCCGAAGACAACGGGGCTGAGAACTAAACGTCGGACAAAGCTTGATTTATGATCGTTCGAGAGGATCCAAGAAGAAAAGGTATCCTCTAAAACGTCCGAAGTCGTGCAGCAGAAGACCTTGGGAGGTCGAGCACGGGACACTTGCGCCAGCGGGGAGGCACGTTTGCTGGATGCCGTAAACCTGCAATATCAATAATTAAGGCGGGGAGCTTAAGAAGGGGGAGGGGACACATCTCCTATGTTGCAGGGCCGGGGAGCAAGGGCGGAGTGGACCAAGGCGAAAGCATGAGGTGTAAGTAAGGGTTGTGGTGTTTTAAGGCACTCAGGTCGGCTGGTGGACGGGGTGATGACAGTGTAAAACGTTTTCGCAAATTAAAGAGTAATACTTCGAAGCCAAAGCAGTTTTGAAAATGTTTTGTACTCGCCGGATGGCAAACTTTAAAAAAGAAATATTAATTTAATCAGGATATGATTCTTAAAAAATGAGGAAGTGAAGAATGGTCACGCGAAATGTTATTTGTGTATCATAGACGAAAATGGAGCCAGGCGAGGTACCAGAAAAATTATAGTTGTAATGTATCAGCGCGTCTGATTGTAATAACATGCACTATATGAATTAACTGTCGAATGTCGTGACGGAAGAACGACTGCCAAGGCTGGTATTTATGCTAGAAAGAAAACAGTCTAATTAGAGTAATAAAAAACAATTTGGAGTGAAGCAGACTTGACATAATCAGAAGGAAACTGGTAGTCCGAACATTGCAAGCACGAGTGACGTCGGTTAGAAGAGAGAGAAAAAAATGCACAGAAAAGAAGCAATGTTGAGGCAAGATACTTGAGAAATAACTAAGTGGACTTGATATGAAAGATTTTATAAATGATGCACGTTAATTGTACTTATTCCATCTAAAGGTACTTTCAGTATCTGAGATAGAAGATAATATATAAGTGTTACCGCACTGTTTTTAACAAAATTGGTTTACAGTATGTTCATTTTATTTTTTTTACATCTTATTTTGCAGATTTAAAGTATGATATGGGTATGACATATCTACCAATACTTATACTCGGGTAGAATAAGATTAGATTAAGAGTTTTGAAAGGTTGATTTATATGTATTGTGAAATAATTCTAAAATTGCATAATGAGTTAGTCAGTTTTGCTGATACAAGCAATTTTAATGAAGATGAAGTAGCCACTTATTTTCTTGTACCTCATATCAGTAGCTATGAAGGCTTGATTACATGGCTCTCTTAAACGAAATGTTCCAGCACCCTTTTAAAAGCTATTCTCAAGTCAGCCAAGAGAGCCTGTACCCAAATCTGTTCCAATGGCCACTGTATCACATTGTGCAGTTCTGGGTCCGCTTAAGCCAATATAATTTTTCACACCTGCGTTTTGACCGTAATGCTCTCTGCCCCAGACCTGAGGCAACAGGTGTTTATAAGATCATGCAAACATTCTTAATGGATTTCTCGAGACTTTTCAAAGGCTAAGCTATTAATGTGACCAGCTGATCAGGCTTTGGTAGACCGATATGAAAAGCTGTCAGTACGGCAATATGTCTTCTGTAGAACGAACGGGATTTAAGCTACTGACACTTACAAAAATATTTTCATCTCCCACCGAACTGTTAAATGATTCATAAATTGAAAAAGGAATTTCAATTTTCGTCTTGCAAAATATACCGGTGTAAATAACAAAGTCTGCTTTGCTCCTCGACCAGAGGGATTTACAACCATAGTTGACCTGCCCGCTCTACTCTCCAATTCGGATAAAACAATGTAAAGAAAATGTTAGTGCATGTTTCATTACGTGTGTGCTGCTGGCTAGGGTGTCGGTTTAGCGTGGTAAGGTAATAGGAGTTTCACTGTTGTTCAGTAATAGCCAGAAGATGCAACAACGGGGCGTTCTGTTCTTCTCTTTGGAAACCGCACATCCATATCGGGGCTTCTCTGTGGAGACATTTAATTATGATATAATTGAATTATGCAGTCTATGTATTTATTTACAGGTGATTCCTTTTTAGTGTTTTCTGTATTTGTTTTCCACTTTTCTGTATTATCTGTATGAAGAATCGTATGACTTTGTTGTAAGTAAGATCCAATACCTATGAAAAAATTAGAGGAGGACAGCAGTATCATGTTCTATATTATCATTTTTCACCTAAAATTAGCGTTGAGTTTAGTCCCCGCTGACACTTGGTGTAACATGCCGGTAAAGATCACTATTTATGATAAGATATATTAT
>NW_028234408.1:26387040-26397040 GCF_977035675.1 Penaeus japonicus
AGGCCAATATGAGTCGGTAGGTAATCCAATTTACCAGAGAGGTCAGAGAACAAGATAGGCCTTCCACAGAGGATGCGACCTTCCGAGATACCCTGGAAGAAGGCGGAGGAACAAGGAGAGGGAAGAAGGATAGGGTGGGGAGAAGAAGAAAAAGAAAAAAAGGTAAGAAAAAGTAATATGAAAACAAAAAACAAAGAAAAAAAGAAAGAAAAATGAAAATGAAAAGAAAAAGGAGACGGAGGAGGAGAATGAAGAGGGAAGAATGGAACGAGGCAATAAGGGTTCGCCTCCCCTGAGCCCCCAACCCCCTGGCATTGGAACCCCTCCAAAGGGCAACAGCAATTCGTTATCAAGATCGCAGAGGCATTCTGGCTCGCCACCTACCCGTCAGATAGTACGTTGCTATCCTGCACACATCATCTCTAAGGGAACGTCGTAAAAACTGGTCTTTGCAGCCAGCGTATATAATGCTTACCACCCAGCCCCCTGGCCGGGCCTTCCTCCCGCCCGCCGCCCGGCCGACCGCCCACCGCCCGCCACCCGCTTGCCCAACCCTCGCCTCCTTCCCGTACAATTCGTAGCCTTCTCGTAGCCTATTTTTCCTGCTTCTTCGCAATCATCTTTAACACAATCGTCATTGTAGCTGATGTTATTATTCATGACACTCGTTAATATTTCTGTTATGCTGATCATCACTGTTATGTGTTTGATTTGATTTTTGCTCTCTTCATCACCACAATCACCATCATCCTCACATTATTATCGTTATCATATTTATTTTAATCATTACCATTATATTACCATCGTTATTTATTAGCACTTTGTACTTCATTGTTCCTATCTTCAGTATTGTTGGTTAATACAACATAAATTAAACAAATAATTGTTAACATTCTTGAAGGAGATCCTTATAAATACATTATCACAGCGTGATCCCGACGTCACCGGCGCTCGCGTGGCGGCCGACCTCGCCTTGACACGCGCCCCTCCTCCCCGGCGCCCCTCCGCGAATGCTCAGGTACACACACACACACACACACACACACACACACACACACACACACACACACACACACACACACACACACACACACACACACACACACACACACACACACATATGTATATGTATATATATATATATATATTTTTTTTTTTTTTTAGAGAGAAAGAGAGAGAGAGAGAGAGAGAGAGAGAGAGAGAGAGAGAGAGATTTGTTTGTTTGTTTGTGTATGAGTGCGTATCTTAGATTAGTAACCAAGTGAAAGTATGTAGACATTGATACAGCAGAATGGTTGTCTCATACATAAATAACAAATACGATAGAATAAATGCATATATGCATAAATATAAAACAAAATACATTAAAAACAATACTACGGTCCTCGTGCACCCACATACACAAGGAAGAGAAACAGGCACCTCAGCAACCCGCAAGACACACCTTTATCCCTGTCATTGTGTTGCTCCTTGTCCTCTTTCAACTTTTCTTCCGCCCACGTGACCCGGCCGCCTTCTCCTGCTCGCCACCCACGTGCCGTTCCTCGCCTTGCCGCTGCCCCCTCTCTTGCTACACAGGTCCTTCCGGCCGTGCACCAAAGCAACGCGTATGTTACGCTGGTCGGCTCTCCTTCAACTGCGTACCTACCCACTTGTGGCGGTCTTTCCTTGCTCTTTGCTCCTCATTTCTTCTGGTTTGGGCTGCCTTCGTTTGCTCTTTGCCCAGATTTTCTTCTGTGGCGGGCCATCTGCACTTGCTCTTTACTACCATGTCTTGTTATTGGACACTTTTTTCCTTGTTCTTTACTCCCCGTTTTTTTGTTTTGTGTTTGGACCACCTTTCGTTGCTCTTTCCTTCCCATGCCTGTTTTGGGCCAACTTTCCTCTTTACTCTCCATTTCCTCTGTCTGATTTTCACTATTACCACTAACACCACTACTACCACTACTATTACTACTCCTACTACTAATATTACTACTCTTACTGCTGCTAATGAGGTTGTTACTACTATTTTTACTACTATTTCTACTACTACTACCACCACTACTACTAATACTGCTAATGCTTTTATGGAGAGACTCCCCACCGTACCCCTCCAAAACGCCAATGTTTTTCTACTCTCTCTGTCTTGCCATTCTTCTCTGCCCGTGTTCCTCCTTTTGCGTCAAGCGCATTTCTGTCGTCCGAATCATTACCATCCCACATAGAATGATCTCAGAAGTATAATTGATTCTCACATGAAGGGTCCTTAACTTCCCTGAAGGAAGACCTTTGCATTGATGAGATCCAAGATATATGGGGACCGCTGACCATACGAACTTTGTTGCAGGTCGAAAGATTTTTTTTTTTTTTCAGAGTGAAATGTAATGGGTCATGTTGGTGTCAAGCGACCTCACGCCGTACACTGATTCTGATAAGATCTGTCAACTATCTTTACATTAAGCGTGAACATTTATATTACAAGGAAGTGTAGGGGACTTCGGTACGATAGAGCGGTGTAGGATGGGATGTAAGGATAAAAGGATGCGTTTTAGAGCCCGAACTGTGATGGGGGAGAAAATTAAGCTGGTTGTCTGAAGATAATTTGGGATCGATGGGCGTTTTGTAGAGTTTTTGAAGATGTGAATCGAAATTTATCGCGTAATTTTGATTTTAGTCTAGTCTCCAGAAGTGATGGTAATGATGATGGTAATAATTATAGTAACAGTAAAGGTGATAATGATTATTATAATAATTATGATGACAATGATAATGATGGCAATAGCGATGTTAATGGTAGTAAAAATAAACATCATAATGTTGGTAGAGGTACTAATTTCAGAATTATACTGGCAAGACTGCAAATATAATACTGCTAAGAATGATAATTCTAGTAGTAACGTTGATAATGAAAACAGTAATAATTACTTTATTGACGACGAATGTTATTTTTATTATAATTAGGACGACAACAATAATCAGTTATAGCCCTATAGCTGATGATGATTATAGTAAAGTATAATTATGACAATCCTAATGATCATGATAATGACATCAATGATAATCAACCTAATGCTCTTGACGATTATGACAGTAACAATGATAGTAACCACGATAAGGTAATACTAATGATAATTATCATTATTACCAGTATCATTACCATAATAGTGATAAAAAAGTAATGATGATGATGTTGATGATAATGTTGATGGTGATGATGATGGTGGTGGTGATGATGATGATATTATTGTTATGATGCTAACAGTGATAATATTATTGATAATAAGAAAAATAGTAATGACAATGATAATGTTGATAAAAATAGTAACAATGATTCTAATAAAGATACGAAGTGCAATAATAAATAATGATAAGGCAAAACTCCAGGCACCAAATACATCTGTCGTAGGCCTAAGTATGATTCTCCAAACAGCTGGTGAACATGTACACCCCTGGCGGAATCTTACCTGAGTATTGCGCAGTGAACAATTACGGGCATATTTGTGTAATGGACCGACACGATTTATTACGTCATTAAGTGCGCCCTTGAAGGTATGATTCGCCGGTATTTATCCTGTCATTTAATTTTTGTGAGTTATGGTCTTTCAAAATTAATATGTCCTTTGAGTTGCTAGTCTCCGACATGCACACATTTTACAATATCTATTTCAGGTGTACGGTGGTAATTATGGGCAAACGAATGACTTGTAATAGAAACTGGGAATTAAACATTAAATCCGCCGAGCTCTTAGTTGGAGGAAATAGATATGAAAATGTTTGGGTTGCGAGAACTGGTGCACCTCGTCCGCTGGTTCGAGTCAGTATCCGGAGCCAGTGACGCGGGGTGACGGCGGCACCGCACGAATTTTTCTAAGACTGCTGGAACTTCAAGTAGATGTAAAGATACATATCAAGATTCGGTAACCGTGATATGCTGGTTATGGCTACTTTTTGGGGAATTTTCACATGTTGGCTAAAATACTATCCTTACATCATTCAGGGACTCTTGGCGGAAATGCTAAGAGTGGCGCGTTATGGTACACACGAGGGCAATATCCTAAAACACATTCGCACCAATGTTTGGAACACACATAGATTGCTATAAACACACATTGTGTAAAGTTCGATTACCCGTTGTTTTTCATTTCAGTTGAACAGTGCATGATGAAGACCACAACTATTGTCTCCTCCATTTAGATTCAGGTTTCATGAATATCCCAGAGGCTTGCATGGCTGTTACCTGGTGTACTCTGATTCAGCTCTATAAATAGTACGATGTGCTCCATATGGGTTGACAGCGCGGTCTGTGGCTGTTGCCACACAATGGAGGTACTCTACATAATCGACCACCGTTGTCACAACCTCCGTCACAGCTGCTAACTCTTCGAACATCGGAACATATATTTACACTATTCTGATTACTAATTTTACTTGTATGGAGGCATACGTAAGTTGCTTTATCTATCCATTCATTAGATACGAAATGCATATTTCAAATACTTTGGACGTTAAATGAGGCTTTGTCAACAAAAGCTGTTGATTACAGACCGATGAATGTGGTGGCCTTGTAAGCATAGGCATTTAGTTGTTTTCTAAGAATTTTAAAACTTAAAACTGCATTAAAATCTCCAGCTTAATATGTTTATGAATCAGGATTAGTTACAGGACATTACAGTTCGGCTTGCAAATTGCCCATTAAAGCTCAGCAACTGCCATCAGTAATTATGAGTTGTCTAACAGAAAATAATTATGATTATCCACAGTCTAATTGATATGCGACTCGTGGGTCTTCATCAGAAAGGCAAGAAATCTCGGCAATACAGCTGCCGGTGGGATTGCAGGTAACAGGCCCGTGCGCTTGTTACATCGTCTTGAATCATGAGGATCATCGTTGGTGTTTATATGCGTGTGGAGTTAAACAGGTTATCACAAGTACTTGTAATTTAAAACTGATGTTTGGAATTGATTTAGGAACTGGCTGCATTAAAGCTATATATACACCATTGCTTCCTAATTTGTAGTATTGTTTATGCACGTGATAAACTCGTCAATATTTACATCGCCTTGTTACCCAGACCACCTGCAACCTGCTGCTTTGGCCTTGTTTTGTTTGAGCTGTCAGGGGATACGCACCTCAGGGAGAATGATGACGAGATGCGTTTTACATTACACAGAAATGTATTTATTAAGAATATTATATAGCTGTAGTAATCCACTATAGATAGCTATGGAAATAAACTGAAGATACTGTTTACATAAAAAAATGTATATGTTTATATGTTCGTACTTCACTGAAATGTTTGTTTACATCTGTGAGTGTGCCCCTTGTCCTCTTGCTTGTAATGTTTTTTTTTTTATTATTATTTTCCCTTCCACAAAAAGTGAGATATGTTAAGGGATCTAGTGTGGCATATATGTTTGCTTTTGATTTTGGTATTACTGTAGTTTATTGTCAACTGTTATTTACTCTTACATGGATTTAAAAACTAGCCAAGTTTTTGAGTTCTTCATTTATGTTATACACAAGTATATGTGAGTATGCATATGTATATATATATATATATATATATATATATATATATATATATATATAATATTTATATGTGTATATATATATATGTGTGTGTGTGTGTGTGTGTGTGTGTGTGTGTGTGTGTGTGTGTGTGTGTGCGTGCGTGCGTGCGTGTGTGTGTGTGTGTGTGTGTGTTTGTGTGTGTGTATGTATGTATATAAACACTGGAGGAACTGGACTGCCGGTAATAGATTGGTCGTCACTTTATAGTAATTTCGCGAGGTGAAAGGTAGAGTATGTTGTAGATAACGTTTATTTTAGCTTGTCATTAATTATCAACGTCAGCTGGGAGCGTCAAACAAATTGTCACTCAGTTGATTATTCGTGTATGGTTTGTGTGTATAAGTATAGATAAATAGATATGTAGATATTATTATTCTTTCTAGGCGTTTAGATTCTGATTCCATTTGCTATCAGGAACACCGTCGGCAAGCTAGAGGCGTTTACCCCAAGTCACTGTTGCGCGTGCCCAAGAAGTGTGGCTAAATAATACATGTTTAAATATCATATTTTTTAATAAATTAAGGCATAGGATCGAGGAAAGGATATCTGAGGCATATTACTTACGATAGGCTAGCTTTGTGACGTGAAACGTGACGTTGCCAAAGGAAAATTAATCACGTAGATTGGTTCTTCAAGTATTTATGTTGTGGCTTTCAAGTAGTAAACATTAACCATATTGTATGTTAACCAGTTCATCATGCTTGAATTTGTTTACGCAGCCCAAGTGGTATACCAGGACATCGCTCAAGTAGGGGCATTAGGATCAAGGTCATCGGATTTATAAGTTCTTTTCAGATCATTTGCTTTACGTCGTGTGCAAGATTGAAACCTGTTGTGATATATGTGATGCCTTGGAATCGTGGCATTATATGCGAACAGTGATAATACATAGTCTGCTGTGATTTTCTTTACATCAACAAGAAATATAAAGATACCTGGGCGCGGGTGTTTATATGAGGGGGGCGGTGTTGTGAGCCGCGCACATGTGCTCGCTCACGGGACTTGTGCGCTCGTCAGTTGGCAACTCGCAGTCGGCAGTGCGAGACGCGCGTGTTCTTCGCTCGTCCCGGTAGGCCATTTCGGTTCTGCAACACTCGCAGGGCTTTTCCGGTGCTACGTCTTATGGTGCTGGTAGAGTCCTGGTGCTGCAACACAAACAGGTCCTTCCTGGTGCCCCTGCGCTTGTTGGTGCAGGTGACACGCGTAGGCTGTCTTGTGCTACGAAGGTGCTAGCCAAACTGAGGTTATAGACCTTACTACGTAAATTAGTTTGGATTGGACTGGATCTGGGGCATGATGCGTGTTGTTGAGGAAGTCATTTAGCGTTTTGCTGTGGAGAGCAAAGAGTGACTGTAAACGCGTGGTATCCCCGATAGCAAAGGAAGGGACAGTGTTGTGTTGACAGTGTCGCGCGTCGCGCGTGATGCGTGCCGCAGGCTGCACGTGAAGCGAAACGTCCAAGAACCAAGTTGTCTCCTCGTGAACACAAGTAGTTACCGTCGCCAAGATGATGCTGGCTGCCTACTTCGATCAGGTAAGACAGTGCCCCTACATTGGCTTTGAGTTGACATTAGCATTTTGGCATTTTACCGTTTACAAATGGAAGTGCATGGTCCTTCACGTTGACAATATGACCCGGATAAACAGCAAGCAGGTAAGTTGCCAAACATGTGGATTAAGTCGTTGAGTGAGACAGTTCTCATGAGGTCGCAGGTCCAGCCGCCGCTCAGCGATGCTGCTTGGAGTTTTGACAATAATCACGTGCTACCTGCTGGTCAGAGTCTACAATGCCTATTATCAGGTGAGGATCGCAATTCCTTTTGTCGTGATACACAAAATGGAGCTTATTCTGGCTGGTCGTAAGTGACCTGTTCTAACCCAGGTGGAACACGTTAGCAAGCAGAAAACGACAGCATTCAAGTTGCGAGGGAAAAGGTTATAATGAGCTCATATATATGAAGTATGGTTGCCTGTGTGACAAATGGCATGTTTTTGAGTTTGTGCATTATGGCAGGGCTGTCTTTGTTAACGCATGTCGGTGTAATAAAAGGGGGCCGTGTAACCGAGGTTACGGAAATGGTTAGGTCATATGACATGGAAATATGGTTTGGCAATTTACACAGGAAACTGGTATCTAGACGCTTGTATACACGTGTGTGCAGACGACAACATCCATATCTGCACACGCACACACACACACACAATCTGTGTATGTGGATATATATATATATATATATATATATATATATATATATATTTATATATATATTTTATTTATATATTTATATATTTTTTTTCATTAATTTATGCGCGCGCGCATGCACAGGATATAGGAGAAGGAAAAGCTATTGTATGTCACAAGGGAAAAAAGTACTGAGCTCGCCTAAGCTGTCCAGAGCCGAGGTTAGTCTACTAGAGTTACCGGAAAACTGTGCCAGCTTGGAAGAAGATACATTTTATGTGTTTGTTTGTGTAGCCTACACACTACACATATTATGTGTAGTTTGACACAGTGTAGGATAGTTATACCTGCGCGCGCTCACGTACGCACACGCACGCACACACGCACGCACACACGCACGCACGCACACACACACACAGACACACGCACGCGCGCGCACATACAGAGATAGAGAGAGAGAGAGAGAGAGAGAGAGAGAGAGAGAGAGAGAGAGAGAGAGAGAGAGAGAGAGAGAGAGAGGGAGGGGGGGGGGCACAAATTCAGTACTTTCAGTTCATTTTTTTTTAAATTCAAATTTAATTTACCTTGACACAGTATGCTATGTTATAAAAAATGTTTCCACGGCATAATATTTCATCAAAATTCTCATAATGAACAGACGTTTTTTTTCCTTCGCGTAGGAGTAAATGAAGAGTGAAAGTCTGTCTGGGGCCCGCGAGAACCTCGGGAGGGAATGCTAAACAAACTCAAGATTTAACCTTGAAACGCAGTGTTCCGATTTGTTTTTTAATCAAGTAACTTTCACGTACCATAAATTTCAGCCATATTTGAACATGAAATATGAAAGTATTACTGTCATTAAATTATTCGTCCATCACCAGATCTTACACCATCGTGCTAAAAACATTCAAGGAGTATTTTTAAGCACATTTCTTTCGTTTTTCCTAATACTAAGAAAGCAACATTGAGTGTTTAGTTATTCAGTTAAAGCATTCATTTCCCCCCTCTATTCCTGTATGTGGTTCTATAGAAATGTTATTTGCATCTTTATTACAAAATTTAAATGTATCTATATCAATATCTAAACAAAACTCTAACCCGTTTTGTAATAAGATCCATTCTAAGGCAGTTAGGTCAAACATATATTATTATGAAATGCCGTCAGTGCCACGTAATGTTGCTATTTATTAATGGTGATGTGGGTATTTCCATTGAACACACGAAGGCTGGCGTATTTATTCCTGGAATCGGAAACTGATGTGCTCCTGGTGAACGCGCACATGAGCGGTTTTCGTAATGTCCGATCTGGTGAGCGCAGTATGGTGATATGTAGGTGTGCGAGGTGAGAAGGAGAAGGTGGTGCTGGTAAATTAGTTCCTCGCCTGGAGGGACTAGATACCAGAACAGCAAGGGCGCAGAGGTTAGGGGTATGGGTGACGAGAGAAGCTGGCAATTACATGGTTAATGGACCGGATGATGCGGGTGTTTTACGAGCTGCGCATTCTAGTTACCTGTGTCGGGTGTCTGTTTTGTCAATATTTCACGCCATTGTTCCGGGTAACACATTTCTGGTGGTTTGCAGCTTTGTGCCCCGTTACACTACTTGACTGCGGGGCGGGGGGGGGGGGGCAACTTGATCACATTTCCAATAAACAGCTCGAAGGACAAAAAATGTATCAAAAAGACCCCGGAACACGGGATGGTGTGAGAACGGATGGAAAGGCTGGGCGGAAACGTCAGCTCGGTAAGCGAAAAGGTGGCGGAGGCAGGAAGAGAAAGCAGGGACGGAGGTGCCACAGAGGAAGGAGAGCGGCGAAAAGGAAGAATGCGAAAGAAACAGGAAGGACCCCGATTGATGAAGCGACCCCGGGGCGGCTTTGCGTAAACACGGAAGATCCCAGACGCGCCGAGGAGGGAGTTACAGGTAAAATCTGTTGCATTCATTACTATGTCGTTCACGCGCTGGGGGCCCTTTTATCTAACGATCTTGAAATACTGGTGTTAAAGAAGGACCATGAGTTCTAATTTCGTATTCTGGAGGTGCTGAGAATTTAACGGCAACATGGAGGAGCAGATCAGAATCTAGTAGTATATGAACCAGCATTCCTGTCTTTGAAGGACATATGCAAACACATTTCAATGTGTTCGAGCATGCTTATACAGTGAAAGGACCTGAAAGCACAAAACTGTTATGTAAACGTCCTTGCCACTTAATTGATGGAGTTTTCTTAAGAGTTCCAGATCCATGACCGGCTTTCACGGAA
>NW_028234408.1:26412040-26414540 GCF_977035675.1 Penaeus japonicus
GGTAATGAGAGACTAAGGTGCGACCGTGAGGGATGGAAGGAGACTCTGCAGGGGTCCGGGTTACAGGAAAGGGGGGGGGGGGGTAGTACCTGTCAGTTCTCCACTGTTAACCCTCCTTGATGTGGCATTGTGGAGAGACGCCAATGAGACTCCTTTGCCACAAGAATCATTGTTATATCACTATCTCTTTTCGATTTGATGTATGTCTCGGTGTTCCCGTCTGCAGTCTTTTCTTCTTCTCCCTGCTTTCTCTGTCTCTTTCCCATTTTCTTTCATTGTAAAGCATTTTCTTGCTATTCCATTTAGCTTTTTTCTCTACCCTCAACCCCGCTCTTTTCTCAGCCCTGTGCCAGCGCCCTTGCTCTTCGCCCACTTGCACCCCCCCCCCCTCTATCACCAACGCCCCCGCCACCCTCTGCGCCAGTCTTTGTCACCGCTGCCTCGCCATCTTTTCACCAGCTGTCACTAATGGACTCTGTGCTCCGTCCACGCCATTTTAGGGGAGGACTCTATGAACGCTGCCTTGTTGATGCGGCCGGGCCCTCCGTGTCAAGGGTGTGTGTGTGTGTGTGTGTGTGTGTGTGTGTGTGTGTGTGTGTGTGTGTGTGTGTGTGTGTGTGTGTGTGTGTGTGTGTGTGTGTGTGTGTGTGTGTGCGTGCGTGCGTGCGTGAGAGAGAGGGAGAGAGAGAGAGAGAGAGAGAGAGAGAGCGGGAAATCAAGGGAAAACGTATAAATGAGTGTGAAATAAAGGGAAAAAAGTATACATGAGCGTGAAATCAATGGAATAATGTATGAATGAGAGTGAGATAATAAATGGAAATGACTATAACTGAAAATAGAATGATGGGGGGAATAGGGCATATGAAGAAAGACAGAAAAAAACGAGAAAGGAGACGAAGAAGACGACCCAAATATCTAAACCTGGACATAATCCGTGCAGGGCCATCTCGCGTGTCAGGCGAAGGGATGGCTTAGGGCCAAGGGAGTCAGGGTCGTGCTGGCGGTCCCGTGAGGTGGTGGCAGGGTGGGGTGGGGGTTGTAGGGGATACGCGCCCCTTTCTCAGGGATTTAAGTCGGATAGATGTTCCCGTGTCGTTACTTGAGATGTCAGGTTCCAGCTCTTCACGGTTTTGAATATGCAAGGATCGGAGCTGAAGCGTATCCGATGGCTGCTCGGCTGTGACTCGTCTCGGCGTCTCATCTGTGCCGGCCTTGTGATTTACTTGTTCTTTTTTGGTATTTTGTGTTCTGCCGCTTACAATGGTATCTGAAATTATGATTTACAACGGATATAGTAACCGTGAGACTCAAAGAACTTACGTCATTACTTTAAAGGTGAACGGCACTTTTGCGATTGGATTAATACGATGCGATACTATTCATGTGATTATGAATTCAAACCTATTTTTTCTTTCTCTCTTAACAGGTACGTGAACTGAGATGACTGGCGAATTCACCTGTAACATCAGGTCATGTTATCTACTCCAACTTTACTCACTTTAAGGTCAGTTACCAAACGGTGTTTTACGTAAATGGAAGCGTTGGTGATCTCTTCGATACTACAAGGGGCACTGCACGCTCGACTTCTGAAAAGAAGCCTTTGTAGAGGTCACATCATGGTAATCTGATAACAGTGTAGTTGTATAAGCTTGCAACATCAATGAAATATGCTTAGATAATCATGTAAGATTATCACCACCGAGTGGCAGCGTCAGCGTTGGTGTCAGGTAGTGGAATGTTAACATTAGGTGTTATCAGCGCGGCGGTAGAGAGGTTAAGGTCGGCGGGATGGAGGGGAGACCAGGAGGTCACACGGCTGACGCTGGTCCTCCGAGTATACCGCGCTGGGAGGGAATGGCAGTTAACCCGGGGACCGTTCAGGAATAACAGCTCTCGCAAGGGGGAAAGGGAGAGTGAACGAAAATCTCTCTCTCTCTCTCTCTCTCTCTCTCTCTCTCTCTCTCTCTCTCTCTCTCTCTCTCTCTCTCTCTCTCTCTCTCTCTCTCTCTCTCTCGATAGAGATAGAGATAAACAACGAGAGAGAGAAACAACGAGAGAGAGAGAGAGAGAGAGAGAGAGAGAGAGAGAGAGAGAGAGAGAGAGAGAGAGAGAGAGAGAGAGAGAGAGAGAGGTATTCTGCGATGTTACAGTCGAATGGACATGGATGAAAGGGTGCCAAGGGAGGGGAGAGATGGGAATGATGTACAGGGCTTGATATATGATTGTGCATAATCCAGCGCCGTGTATGGGTCGAGGGAAGGAGGCGTAAGGGAAGTGGGAGGGCCGGAGGGGTGGGGGGGAAACTGGTCCTTATAGAGGGAAGGGAGTGATCAAGACAAAAGGGAATGTGAAATATAGGAACAAGGCTTTAGCACATCCATTCCTCAGCCATTAGATGCGTCTGAACAGCAGGACCAATCTTTCGGCATATTTGTCAGTCATAAAATTCAAGCGAACTCCACCCACAGGGCGAGTGAAGGCATGCAAGTAAGAGAGTACT
>NW_028234408.1:26419540-26424540 GCF_977035675.1 Penaeus japonicus
TTTCTATAAACAAACAAAATAAAACAACGACGTGATGGGTGGATGGCGAACCGCTCGGAGTCGAGTAGGCAGATAACGAGGGAGCAAAAGAGCGTCTGTGACCTTGATGTGTGCGTGTGTGTTGTGGCAGCGGAGAAGTATAGGATGTCTGCATCAGGTAATGCGAGGGGAAAAAAAATGAAGAGTGAATATTTGGGTATTCATCTAGGAGATATGTTAGCGTTACTAGGGCGTAGTCTGTTGAATCCGTCTTCGTAGTATTTGCTTGCAAGCTTAAGCGTATCGGAATGAAACCATGACTGAGCATTATTTATGAGCGACTTGCAAAGGGCTTTATTATTCCTGACTTGTATTACACGAAATGGGCCCTCAAAATTGGGTGATAGCCTTGGCATGGGAGTAGCCTTTGTCAATAACATGGCGAAAAAACAATATGTCATATGTCAGAGAGGGAGCAGGTGCCGAAGTGGAATCTTAGTAAAGGGGGCAGATTTGGCATGTCTTAATGTACTCAATAACTCGGGGTCCCATCATAGGGAAGAAATGACGACTACGTGCGGTCCGTACCGCTATGTCAATGCCCGCATGGGCTGCTGTGGGTGCTTCATGTAGAAGCTGCAGTACCGTGGGTACGAGCGACACGGGTATAACGAGCTGTGTGTAAATATGGCGTTGTCTACATCCGCGCGACCTCTTGGGGGCGGAACGTCGAAAAGATACACCGTCTTGTAAGTACAAATCCTTTGTGGGAACATATCTATGCTGTGGTAGAGAGCGGGAAGGGTGCTCTTCCAATGACTGAATCAAATCCTTCTAGAGACATCTTACTTTTGCTTTGTGCGTAAGTCATATGCGTCCAATACGTCTAAGTGTGAGATAAGAATTCTAGAAAGGGAATATGCAACCTTATTACTCGTACCTTGAGTATTATCGTATTACTGGAACAAACTCTAATAACGTATCTATCCATCTGGCTTGTTGACCGCTAGGGGACTTAGTTTCTGCAAGGTGACATAAGGGTCTATGATCTGTTAAACATCAATATCGTATCCTAGAATAAGTTCTTTAAAGTGTCTGAGCGTCCATACAACAGCTAATGACTCTAAATATGTAGCACTGTAACGAGTCTCAGCGGAATTCAGTCTTCTACTGGCAGAAGCAATACGTCGTAGTCGACCATTAGTTTTCTGCATGAGGGCTGCACCTAGACGCAAAGTAAGAAGAGACTTTAGCTTATCCAAAGAAAAATGTTGTTCATCATTCCATGTGAACGGGACGTCTTCAGAGAAGAGGCGAGTTAAGGGGGCAGCAATATCAGCAAAACTTCTTATGAAGGGCCTTCAAGAACAAGGAAGGACTTAACTTGCGTAACGTCTGTCGGCAATGAAAATTACAATATCATCTATGTTCATTGAAATTCGTTTGAGTCCATCCGAATCAATATTATGGCCAAGGTATTCGATTTGTTTCTGAGAAACATGCATCTTTACTCCTTCCTTGAATGGATGTCTAAAGGTACTCGAAAAAAAAAATCCTTGCTGCAAAACAATTGTTGAAAGTACTGAGTGGCCAGTGCTTATATCCTGTAAGAGGAGGCGTTAACTAGGGATTGGATAAAGATCAGATATGCTGAGGCAAATTAGACGTCTGTAGTCTATAACTGGGCGTGACGAGCCATCTTTCTTAGGTACAAATATCATAGGGCGCTCCATGGCGATGTGCTTGGGTCATTTAAATCGAGTTCGATTAACTTGCTTGTTTGCTTTCCAAAATCTTGCTTGCGGCTGTGCGGAACGCGATAAGCAGGAATGTATACTGGGCGTTCGTCATGTTCTAAGAAAAAAAAACTAGAATATCTGTACGTCCGATGGGACGGTCTTGACTGGGGAGCAACTGAGGAAACTCTGTGAATAGTCTTTCCAATACTACATTTCCTTCGGGAATCTCGACAGGAGGGAAAACATGCGTTGCAACATTCGGGACTGCAGGTGTTGGCGAGCCAGGGGCAGGTGTGGCGATGGCGGCCGGCACAGGAACAGGGAAGTCATGCTCAACTACCGGGAGGTGCGTGACTTCGCAGTCAACCACTCTCGTACACGCTCCAGGCAAACCGGGGTCACGTTAACGTTGATCAGACGTAACGCAAATTGACCATCCTTCGCCGTGTAAAGCGCCGGTAGGGCTACTAAACCATGAACCTACACCATCGGACACACCAATACCGTGCCATTCGTAAATGGCACGCTCACCGGCACCATACAATCCGTGAATGGTGGCAATGTGATACTTTCATTAACCTTGCAAAAAGGTGCATCGGACGCTGGGGTTTGTGAAGTGCTGTGAGCCGTCGTGCTCGGACTTCGAAGAACATAATACATCAACAGGCGCTGAGGAGACTGGGTCCTCAGGTGACGGGAGCATCGGCGCATACAGTTTTTCGGGCCGGGAATCAACGTAAACTTCAACAGGCGCTGAGGAGACTGCGTCCTCAGGTGACGGGAGCATCGGCGCGTTCAACTTCGAGGGCCGGGAATCAGCATAAACAACAACAGGCGTGGCTGGTACGACAGCGGGCACGCGGGGAAACCTTGAGGAGACTGGGTCCTCGTGTGACGGCGGCAACGGCGCAATCAACTTTGCGTGCCAGGAATCAACATAAACAACAACAGGCGTGGCTGGTACGACAGCGGGCACGCGTGGGAACCTTGAGGAGACTGGGTCCTCGTGTGACGGCGGCAACGGCGCAATCAACTTTGCGTGCCAGGAATCAGCATAAACAACAACAGGCGTGGCTGGTACGACAGCGGGCACGCAGGGAAACCTTGAGGAGACTGGGTCCTCGTGTGACGGCGGCAACGGCGCAATCAACTTTGCGTGCCAGGAATCAGCATAAACAACAACAGGCGTGGCTGGTACGACAGCGGGCACGCGGGGAAACCTTGAGGAGACTGCGTCCTCGTGTGACGGCGGCAACGGCGCAATCATCTTTGCGTGCCAGGAATCAGCATAAACAACAACAGGCGTGGCTGGTACGACAGCGGGCACGCGGGGAAACTTTGAGGAGACTGCGTCCTCGTGTGACGGCGGCAACGGCGCAATCATCTTTGCGTGCCAGGAATCAGCATAAACAACAACAGGCGTGGCTGGTACGACAGCGGGCACGCGGGGAAACCTTGAGGAGACTGCGTCCTCGTGTGACGGCGGCGACGGCGCATTCATCCTTGCGGGCCGGGAATCAACATAAACATCGACGGGCGTGGCTGTTACGGCAGCGGGCACGCGGGGAAACCTTGAGTCAACATCATGCGCACTAGATGATGTGAGAACTGAGTTACAACGATGCCATGCTTGGCTGGGAGTACAAATTCCAAGAATAGCTAAATTAACTGCAGGAACGATGCTGATGGCACTACCAGAGTCAATAAAAGCGTAAACATCTTTTTCATTTACCTGTGTGTACAAGAGAGTGGTACCGCAAGAGGGCACGTCATTACGTGTCTTGACCGTAACTAAGTAGACAATGTATGCAAGGGATCGAATGAATCTAGTGAATGAGCATCTAAAAAATTAGTGGCAATTGAAGACTGTGCGCGTCTCTTGTACAACTCATGTTTTGTTTGCAGTACGAGGTCAGGGAATGTGCGGCACTCATACCACTTGTGACCAACGTTCTGATGATAAGGGCAGTAAGGTCTATCTCTGCAATCGCGAGCTATGTGTCCAGAGCGAAGGCATTGGTAACAGGCATCTGCAGAGGGTAACCAGGCATTTCCATCGCGACGTGGGCGTGCACCTCGGTGCTGGTGATAACCTTTACGGTTGTTATTTCGGTATGACCTACGAGCGGGAGAGTTGAACATGTCAGACATTTCGTATTTACTTGGAGAGGGCAGACTAATCAACAAGAGAAACACTATTAGAAACGCCAAACAATCTTTCTTAAATGCTGCTATGACAGTGTTAAGTGTTGTTTTACTGGCATCCTTACTTAAGGCTTTCATGAATTGAGCAAAGGCAGTCTTAATCTCTGTTTGAAAAAGCAGATCATTGTGGGCGACAGACTTAAGTTTCAAGGACGTTAATTTATCATATTCTAGCCATACATTTGCTTCACTACTTGCAAAATAATCACCAAAGGTTTTCTTGAACTCCGTCCATGGGTTTTCATCCATATCAATACTTTTAAAAAGGGTGTATATTACAGGCACACTTAGGTCAATGCGTTGGGCAACATGATGCATGCATTTGTGTTGGAAGTCAACAGAGTTCCTGTCAATATTAGGCTCAGTGGAAAGTACATATGATTCAGTGTCATGAAACAGAGTTGATGTTGATACTTTTCCTGTGCCGTCAAACTTGGGGATTGATGTAGACATGTTAGATCTTGATGGGTAGTTAGAGAGAGGACGGGAGAGGGCGGTGCGTTGTCAGCAAGGTGTGTGTGTGTGTGTGTGTATGACACTGTACGTGCGTTAGCTCTAAGGGAGAGGGACGTTATAAATGTTCTATGTGTCGCCAGTGTCAGCTGTAACTCCTAAAATGTGGTATTAGCTTCTTCAGCTAAATTTCTGTTACGTAACACAAGTTGTCGTTTAACAGCTGGAAGTTTAGGTATGTAGGAAACCATAAGAGAAACGTCAGAATGAATGAATGAGTTACTTCTAAAGAACGACTCGTGAGTGAGGCAGTGTGAGTGAGTCCGTTTTCTATGGACGTAGGAAACTAAACAAAACGTCACTGCGGTCACGGGGAGAGTGGTAACACTCTCCTTGTAATATGGTGTACTTGGAGAAAAGGAAATCGTAACACTTGGAAAAAAATAGCAGGTCAGATACACTTTAAAAAATCGTCACACATGGGAAAATGTACAAAGAGAGGAAAAAAAAAATCCTAAATTACAATCCTGACTAAAAAAAATTGTGCCTTGACAAAAACTCTGACTAACCTTGTTTTCTTCGTTGTCAGCGGTACGTCTGCAGGTGATGTTCTGTGTTTTCTTC
>NW_028234408.1:26432040-26434540 GCF_977035675.1 Penaeus japonicus
AGAATCGAAAGGGCTTGGCAGAGAGAAGCGGAGAAGGAAAGCCGTGTCCAGCACTCGAAAACCCAGCCGAGCACTGGCAAAAGTGTGTGGTCAGGTTGATAGCGCAGAGGATGGATGGATGGGAAAGGAGGGGGGGGGATGTTGAGGAAAAGCAAGAGCGAACAAATAAGAGTTCCCACTGTGCCATCCAAGATTCGTAAAATAACAGGAGAGTAAATAATGATGGGATAATAGGATCTGTTATTTGTCTAAAAAGACGGAACAGAGTGCTGAAAAATGCTCTTCATCCTGAATGCCGCTGTCCATTCTTAAACGGGATTTGCTTACAAGATAAGGTTAAATAACTTGACAAGTGATGGTAGCCATCAATCAGATAATAACGAGAGCAGGACCAAAAGGGGGCAGGGGATCCCGCCCCTCCAGCCCGGCTCATTTTGTGCTACTCGACAGAGTGCCACGCCTACTCACGGCCGTTATGAATGCCTCCGTCCACGATGATTAAGCGAGGGGTATCGCTGCCAATTGACGGGGCGTCCAATCAGCGAAGGGCTACGCACTGCGTTCCTCATAGATCGAAAAGCAAATAAAATTGTTTTTAAGAGCATCTTCGCCCTTAAACTTCAACATATGACTATAGAAACAAGGCAGATAAAAAGACAAAGTCGTGAATAGGCCAAGTAGCCAAAGACAAGCGCATTCGGACAGCTGTGAACCAAAATAAGATTTAGAATGAAGACTGAATGAAATACTTCAATTAAGGGTTAAGAAAAAGTGCGCGGGAAGACCCCTGGGGGAGGGATGTGGGAGGTGGGAGGGAGAGGCACAAGGCTGGGCTCACTCCAGGGTGCCTGCGCCATATTAGTCTGGAGACGAGGCGCCAACATGTTGTTCTGAATGGCCCTTGTTAAGGCCAGCTTATGTAGGAATGTCACTATGTGCCACATTGGAAGCACCAATGTGAAGGAAGGCGCGATAACTGATGACGGCACACATGGTCCCTGTGTCGAGACACGTGGAGGCTCTGTTTACACCACATCGGACAATGTAGTCACTGCTTCCGCTCGGGCCCTGGCAAAGGATTTCTGAATTCTGAAGCTATAAGGCGTGGTAAATCAAGCCGGAGAGAAATGAGAGGTCCTTCCCTTTTTCGACCGAAGGATTTTTATTATGGTGCTCGCTCTTACGGCCTCGCGATCAGGCGGGATGTTTTTTTTTTAGAAAAATTCCGAGGTCAGGAGGTCAGTGTCTATCCTTGCAGCTGCTGAATATCGCCTCCACGTCTGACTCGCCCTTCTGGAGAAGCCGTTGGCAATCTCTTGTGGAGGTGCCCATCTGCATTGTGTTTTTCCCTTCTTTCTTTTTAATAGTTTGAAGTGCAACAAACGTTCCTCTCGCTCAGGGGCCACGCCCGATATGGATGGGAAGCTTATGATTGGGGACCCCATGTTTTAGGTAATCGTTGAATTAATGCACAGAAAACTTCAGCTAAAACATCATCTGAATCGACAGCATACAGCTCATTTTTCTCCCATCTATCGATCGATTAATCTGATCTACAACACATATCAACCGGATCCTTATCAACCACATTTTGGTTCTTTTAGGATAGGATTACTAACTTATTAGCATAGAAATGAGAATCGTTTATTAGGAACTGCTCTTTAATCCGGCAAAGGCGCTCATTTCCCCTTCGCTTTTCCGTAATCGGCCAGCTCGTTTCTTTCAAGCTTATCCGCTAACAGCATCGAACGGCGAAACCATTTGTCGAGAGTCATAAACACGCGAATATTTAGCACCGCGACCATTATGCATGGGTCCGGCCAACGGATAAGCCACGGCTAGCAAGCACAGCCCTGCCTCCGCTGCGCTCAAGACGGCAGCCATTCATTTCCACTGCAGATTAACGGGTGGTTGGTCGAGGGGACGAACGAAGCGGGGGGGGGGGGGGGCGGGCATAGGAAGATTGAGAGTGGCTTATGAGGGGATGGCCGGAGGAAGAGAAGAGGTGAGTTGACGATGGGGGGAATGGGTATAGGAAGAAGAGGGTGGATCATGAAGGGACGAGCGAACGAAGAGAAGAGGTGAGCTGATGATAAAGAGTAGTTGGCACAGGAGGAAAGGAGGTCGTGACGGGGGCACTGGACGGAGGGGTAGCGAGTTTAAAAAGGGATTCATTACGCCGCCGACTGAAATGGGAAATTTCGAGAAGATAATAATGTAAATATTGATGGTGTCTGTTATGGTATTGATCATTCTAGCTTCAACATACATTTGTGTGAGTTTGTGTGTGCGTGTGCGTGCGTGTGTGTCCGTGTGCGTGTGTGTGTGTGTGTGTGTGGTGTGTGTGTGCGTGTTGTGTGTGTGTGTGTGTGTGTGTGTGTGTGTGTGTGTGTGTGTGTGTGTGTGTGTGTGTGTGTGTGTGTGTGTGTGTGTGTGTGCGTGTGTGTGTGTGGTGTGTGTGTGTGTGAGTGTGAGTATGACTGTGTGTGTGTGGTGTGTG
>NW_028234408.1:26447040-26449540 GCF_977035675.1 Penaeus japonicus
GTAAGCTTATACGATACACGCTTAAACTCACACTCACTCTTACTTTCATACTTGTACTTACTGTCCACTCTGATAATCGCACTCAAAAAATGCATCTTGATTTTTAACACACACACACATATCTCTCACGTGCACAAACAGACAGACACACGCAAACCAACAAGAGGTCCCCTGCTTTACCTCGGACTCGCAACTAGAGACCGGATAAGGCGGGGCTGTGGTGCCAAACACAAGCTGGAAACACTGCATCGTGCGAGCCGTAAACGTCGGCTGTAAATGTTCGACACGATCGAAGGCGTACGGCGATGGCACGGAGCTTGGGCGACGAGGGCAGAAGGAAGGGGGGGGGAGCTCTTGTGGACGTTGCTCCTCCTGGAAACGCCAAGGAACCTCTGGTGCCGGGAGGCCGAGGGACGGCATCGATTTGGAGACTGGAAGGCGAACTGGCGCTGTGTGTGTGTGTGTGTGTGTGTGTGTGTGTGTGTGTGTGTGTGTGTGTGTGTGTGTGTGTGTGTGTGTGTGTGTGTGTGTGTGTGTGTGTGTGTGCGCGCGCGTGTGTGTGAGTCCGTGTGTATGTGTGTGGATGTTTGTCGTTTAAACTCAAAGCTAAATCTATTCACTGTTAATAGTCCTATGGACAGTAATGTAACAGGCTTTATATGTTATAAAACATTTGCGCACACACATCTCTGAACATTTGTTTGTCTTTGGCATTAGAGCTCATCCACATGTGGTCTCTAGGTGGCCTGCGTGACTTCGGCATTTTAGGAGGAATGTAAACAGTTTATTTTTATGCTATTTCATCTGTCGCTTTCCGTTCTTCGAACCATTCCCTATATCTCTCCCTCTTTCCTCTTTGGAGCACTGTTGGGCTCCTCTCCTCCCAGCTTCTCTCCGCCGCCTCCCGCCCGCGGCCGTGCTCCTGGAGCGCCGTGAAACAAGACTCACTTGTAATGCATGATGATCTGGCGAGCGTAATGACTCCTCGGCGGCCGCTGATGGATGGTCGTGCGGTCGCGGGGGTCATTATGTCTCCGGCGTCGTGCCCTTGGTGATGCCCGGCGCGGTCCGGGGCGACTCCCCGTCATGATGCCCCGGCGCCTGGCTCCTCTCCTGTAGCGCCTCGCACTCACAGGCTCGCTTCTCGGCTCCTCTTCTCTGGTCTCATTCTCCCCCCCCCCCTCTCTCTCTCTCTCTCTCTCTCTCTCTCTCTCTCTCTCTCTCTCTCTCTCTCTCTCTCTCTCTCTCTCTCTCTCTCTCTCTCGCGCACGCGCGCGCGCGCGCCTTTACACCGGTCTCTCACAAAGATAATAGCGCCTCCGCCCCGTCCTCCGGTTCACGGCCAGGTCCTCACAGGCCATTAATGTTCATCATCATAATAGCTTCTTGATGATGCCTCAACTCGTGTCACCCCCACCCCCCTTCCTTCATTTCGCCCCCCACCCACCATCCCATTGGAGGTTGAATGGTTGCCTCTGTTGTTTCTGTGTTTATGAAAGGGGGAGGGGGAGATGAAACAAAATTACATTGGATTACTTATTAATAGCATCAACATACAATTGTGGTGGACGATTTTTTAAAATCCTGAACGAAGTGACACCAGCACCAGTGGTATAGCCTTCGTCTTTTTGTTTTAGGATTCTGTATCGTGTACACACCCTTGGCCCAAAAATGTTAATACATATTCTACCATGTAAGTGCTGAAGACGGCAAGTAAAAGTGTCGATTTTTTCGAATCAAATCCAGAGCCCGACATTCACCTCTCTGCCCCTGTGCGGGTTACGCGCCATGTAGACGTCATGTCCGAGAGGTTTCGGGGATGACTGATGGAGAGAATGTCGGACGGAAAGAGGAGGAAGGAGTTCGGTGTTTTCCTTTTCTTCGTGATGGAATAACGAAATGTATTTTTTGTGTGTGTTCCTAAATTGGTACAAAATCTGTATCAAGATACATTGTTTGTTTTTGGCTCTTTGTGCCCGTTTCTTGTTTAGTGCAATGTGATATATGCACATCATTATCTTTCTTATCTATGGCCACCTAAAGAGGAATGGAAGGATTCAAAAGCAAATTTCATATATTCGTCAACACACCGATAGGAAGGACACAGAGGAGGCACTTGTGCTTGGTCCCATGACCTTCAGGAGGAATGCCAAGGAGGGGGAGGGGCCAGTGAGGGATAAACATTTTGACATTCATCATCAGCGCGATATCGCTGCCATCTTGATGCGTTGGCGCACGGCCTCTTTGTGTAGCCGTCAGACTCATGTAAATGTGTTGGCCTCGGCCGAGTGGCTCTTGATGAATGGGGAGTAGAGGGGGAGGGGGAGGGGGAGGCGAGAGGGAAAGCAAAAGACGAATGCTAAGTCCTTATAATCAGCGCTTCGTGCCTCTTGATTGCACAAGCAGGAACAGAGAGAACGAGGGAGGCTAAGAGCTGTATCTGATATCAGGCCTTAGCTTTCCTGTGCCAAGTTCCTACTGTCACTATAACTAGCTGTGC
>NW_028234408.1:26454540-26459540 GCF_977035675.1 Penaeus japonicus
GAGTTATGGATACCGGGCAGCTTAAAATTATTCTTTTCTTCATGTAATTAACCATAACGGGGATTAGGATGGGTGAGTAGCAGCAGGGCGTATTCGACAGAGACTACAAACACCACTGTTATGATAATTCGGCTTTTAAACGCCCCCTTGTATCTAAAAAAAAACGTGCATGGGTAATGAAGCTCGTGCACTGTATCCAGCTTGGCCTCGAGATCAGAAGATTGAAAAAAGGCACTTCAACTGAATGATGTGAATGCCGTAAGAGGCCATTAACGTGATTTTGTACTTATCGAGTGGGACTGTGGGATCTATCTAAGACTGAAAGGATGCACCGAGCTATAGTGGAACCCATGGAGAAGAGCTCGCTCGGTTTGTGTAGGAGTTGATGGCCTTGAATGGGGAAGTCATTAAGGGGAATGATGACGCAGAAAATGGCTACCATACATCATGCCAGCATTGTCATCATCTGTGCTCTATCAGGGATCGGTTTCTGATGGTTTCGTCGCTGACGTCGTGAAAATCGAGATATGTTAACATTGATTATTTTTTATTCATCTAACATTCGATAAATATCATACTGGCTTATACTTACAAAAGAATGACATATATTTTTGCATATATTCATTCTTGCATACGTGCATAGATAATTAGATGGAAGTTTATTGATTCCAAGTTTATATTAGAATGTTGAATATCTAAATAGTCCATATGAAATTTATGAACATTACTTGTCATTTAAGATATCGTGGCACTGAGCAGACGATTCAAACAAAGTGATCTACACTTCCATGACAAAGCATATAATCCATAATAGATCTAAACACGGTAGTTCATAACGAGACTGTACATGGAACATCGTAAAATAGCGAAGTAACATTGTGACATATTGACACGGATACAAATTATACAGATTTTTAGGTTAAATAGAGAGAGACCTAATGCGAGAGAACATGTCACTCTACTCAATTACTTTGCACTGATAAAGCAAATTAATGATTTAACGTAGCAGTTAGCCATAAAAATTATATAGGTCTATGTTTTATTGAATGCATCTAATGATTATTGAAGACAATGTACAACACATTTCTTAGCAATGATAAATCATTTTCGTGGCATAAATATACATTGCACAAGGTCTGGTGTGGCAAACAAGCTCATGATAGCACCTGCCAATGAGTAATGAACAAACTTTGTTGTGTAATATCCTTGGGCAGGACTCATGCATGCATACAGTACATGAGCATACATTCATATACATACATTGTACATACCTGTATTTGCACACACACACACACACACACACACACACACACACACACACACACACACACACACACACACACACACACACACACACACACACACACACACACACACACACAAACGTATACGTATACTTATGTGTGTGCGAAATTTACCCACACACATGTAAGCATATTTGTTCTTGTCAATTCTTCGCTCAGCGACTGTATTTCAATATGAAAGTGTGCGTTACTTGCTAGGGGTTGCCATCCCACGTGCAAAGGTAGTGCGACTTTTCTAAGAGGTTGCAAGCTTCTCCAAGTATGTTTCGCTTCCTTGCGCTGTTTTCCTTTTCGACAGCGCCCTGGCAGCGAGCGGACGGGCTTGCTTAGCGGCGGTTACACAACCGCAGTTGGCCACAACAGACTCTCTTTACCTTTCTTATGGAGGCAGCGGCCATTAGGGGGATTAATCCACGTCCGCACCTTTGTCTTAGCGTGGCGGGGCAGGAGCGTGTACCCGGGTACTTTGCACTCTCGTACCCCCTCCCCTGCCGCTAACCGCCCCTCGTCGTGCCCTGAGACGTAATTTGAATTTTAATCCATGCTACGGAGAGGATAATATTTTGCCATTTTTAAGCCTTGTATTTCGAGCGGTTGTATGCAAATGCATGTCATCTTTATTCAGTTGTATTGCTGTGTGAATTATGGAGGTTCTATCATTCAAGTTTGTGAAAAGTGGAATAAGATATAGGCTAAAGAGTTTAGAAAGTTTTAAACTGAATGAGAACTTTTGCAAATTTACATTTTCAATTACTTATTTGATATTCATGAATGAAATTATCATATGTTTTTGTGTCCGCAAAGTAAAGGACAAAGTTGCCATCCGTATACAAAGAAGTCGACAACGATGGATTTTTTCGCATTTGCTCCTTGTCAGCGATCCATCGAGCTGAGCTCCTTCCGACGCCGGGCTGGGCTGAGCGACCACGCTTCGGCACCTGCGACGCCTCGGGAATTCGACCCACTGGACTTGAGACGAAAGAGAATCAAACTCCTCTTCTAGAGAAGGAAATGTGCCAAGGGAGGTCGTGGTTAAAGGCGCATTTCGCTTGGATTACTTGAGACCACCAGCAGTATGACAAGAGGGCGCTGGTGTCAACCAAAGTGGGTTGGAAAAGAGTTCGTTTTTTTTTGTTTCGTCATGAATCGGGGTAGAGAAGCAGTTTGGAGGATCATGTGATCTACCATGAGCCGCTTGAAGAGCATTCATGTTTGCTGTAGCAATGGATGTCGTACTCATTTTCGAATATTTTGTCATATACATTTTAAAATATTTTGTTACATATAGATAATGCATGTTTGATAGAGCTGTAAAATCTTTCATATCCTCTATGCTATTTCATAATGACGCTAGCGATGATATTTGCATAAACAAACATCGGTGTATATGTAAACATTATTTAAGAGTAATTATCATGTTTGCTTGTTTAGATATTACATTGTGTGTGACTCCAGTAAGATTGCTTCTAGACCCTACATGTTTGCATAAATTATCGTATTCTTTTGGAAAATGTCATGTTTATTCATCCGCACCGTCTGAACACCCTTTAAAATCCATTACTGTGTGACTGCCAGTATCATTGTTAATGTATTCATGGATTTTTAAAGTGGCAGGTTGTAACTACGAGCGACCTCCTGCGCCACCGTGACGACCTCCCGGGGCGGCCTCCAACACCCCCCCCCCTCCCCTTAAGGCCTCGTGGGGGCCCCCTCCTCCCTCAGGCTCTGCACTGCACGAGGCTACAGGAGACGCGTTTCCCCACTGCTTGTATTTATGTTTGTTAGTCTGAAATCTTGTGCGTAGCCTGCGGAGATCGACCAAGCCACTGGTCGTGTTACGGCGGGAACAGAGGCATTATAGTTTTGTTGTTGGTGGTGGTGGTGTTATTGTCGTCTTGTTGCTTTTGTTGTTGTTGTTGTTGATCTGCCCTTGTCGTGCTGTCGTGTTATTGCTCTTTCCCTATGGTGTTGCTTTAGTTATTATTATTATTATTATTATTATTATTATTGTTGTTGTTGTTCTTGTTACTCTTATCATTATTATTATCGTTATCATAATACTGGTAATGGTATTGCTAGTAAAATAAATGATGATAGTAATAACAATAATAATTATAACAGGTTGGTCAGGCGAGGGATGTCTTTCCAAAAACACGGAAGGCTGAAGGTAGGGTCAGGTACGTGTCCGCCTGCAGTATCAAATCTTGGAATGTCATCATGACATATCAGGGCACTTTTTATCATTTTGATTTTCTGTGTGTATGGATGTATATATGTGTACACACATACGCACACACTCTCTCTCCCTCTCTATCGCTGGTTTACTTCTGCTCTATCTATCCATACATCTCTCTCTCTCTCTCTCTCTCTCTCTCTCTCTCTCTCTCTCTCTCTCTCTCTCTCTCTCTCTCTCTCTCTCTCTCTCTCTCTCTCTCTCTCCCCCTGTGTCTCTCTCTCTCTCTCTCTCTCCCCCTGTGTCTCTCTCTCTCTCTCTCTCTCTCTCTCTCTTCTCTCTCTCTTCTCTCTCTCTTCTCTCTTTCTCTCTTTCTTTCTTCTCTCTTTCTCTCTTCCTCTCTCTCTTTCTCTTCTTCCCTCTCTCTCTCTCTCTCTCTCTCTCTCTCTCTCTCTCTCTCTCTCTCTTCTCTCTCTCTCTCTCACACACACACACACACACACACACACACACACACACACACACACACACACACATTCATTGTGCGCATAAAATGTTGGTTCTTGTGATTTTTCTTCCGAGGGTCTTCATCCCAAAGACGTCCCGCTGCCAGCCCGGCCCTCGCGCCCGTCGGAGTGGCCGGCGAGCCTGTCAAAACTGTTCGAGCAGAGCCTTTTGTTTCTCCCAAGCCATCCTCCGCGTGCGTCGGCGAATGATGGATAGGTGAAAGGTGATTAGTGTAGCCAGTCGTCCCACACGTAGAGGGAAGATGCCCCCCCCCCATCATCCCCTCAACGGATGGGCGTCGTGGCGGGGGAAGGGCGGGGTAAAGATACAATATTTAGAAACGATGAATGAAAAAAAATGTTTAGAAGCTTTAAAACATGAAATGTTTGGAAACGATAAGAGATATAATGTTTAGAAAAGGTTAAAAAATATTTTTAGAAGCGTTAGAAGGACGTAGCGTTCTTCTTCTTCCTTCAGCTGACATACACGTAAGGCCGAGGGCAGAGTAGGGCCCCTTGAGAATATGAGCCTTAGAGAGTATGCGGCCATGTTCGCCAAGATGAAGGTCGGCCACATGGCAGTCGGAATGAAAGGAGGCCATGAGAGAACCTCCTATGCCAACCATCATCAGGGTGACACTTAAGGGTGAAGGGTGAGGGTTTGGGCCGCTGTGTAGGTGTGGGTAATGGGGCGTTAAGTGACCCTCATAAACTGCAATATTCTGCGATGGCGCAGACGGGCTGTGCAGGGAAAGAAGGGGGCGGCGGGGGGTTAATGTTCCTTTAGGAGGATGGGGTTAAATTCACGAGGTTGGGGGTAAGAGGCCGAACAGGGTGGGGGCGAGGAGTGAGGGGGTCAGGGGTGCGAGATGAGCCATGGGCCAGAGAAATGGAGCCACCTCTTGAAAGTCTGCAGATGATCTCCATGCACATGCACAGACCTAAGCGGATATTTTTGGATCAGTGGGACTTACATCCTGAGGCGCCGCCAGCAAAAGAATGAAAATAAGTCATTCC
>NW_028234408.1:26464540-26472040 GCF_977035675.1 Penaeus japonicus
TCATCTTAAGGCTGAGATGCTCTGCAGTGATTCAGATGCGATGGACGATATTCCTTGTTAATTGCTGGCGCGGAGGCTGTCAAGTGCAACTTGATTTCGAGGCATCAAGCGACTCCAAAGACACCGCCCGCGTGGTTGTCCTGGCCCATTAGCATTATGATTTTCGTTAACGCTCTAATATTTTAGAATTATAGAGACTTCTTAATGGGCCCTCTTCGAATTACGCTCCTGGCTTCATATTGTGGTGATGTTACCGATCAGTACGTATTTATGAGACATTCCATCCGTTAAATCCGTGGATCACAGGTGTCCACTTGACATGACGAATGATTAGTGTAATGATTAGCATGAAAACCACTGGCCATTTACAGAAAGGCTATATCTGTGTTCAAAATCAGCATGAAGAATTATGAAATTCGGCTCTTATACAGAGGAATGAAAACAGTAGTAAACAAGACCTTAGGATCCAGTTAATTTGCATAAATCATGAAACACAATAACTTCATACCTAACTGAACATGATCACTCCGGCCACAGTTCTTTGTATTATGACCTTGAAGTTAAGCACACACATTGTTTAGGGGAGTTAGTGATGATTGTATTGCATACATTTTTTTTATATCCTTTATATGACAAACAGGACATAACCTACCTCCTCTGACAAAGATTTTTAGATAGGAGTATGGATAACATTTCAGGGTTTGATATTAAGCTCCATGACATGACCGCAGCGGCCGTAGCATTGTGTGGTTGCAGATCCTCTAATATGCTAGAAGCGAACAGGACAGCATTTCATTATAGCCTAATTGCCCCTTTGTGTCCAGTCCCCCGCAACAGTCCCTCTGCCTCATTCTCTCGTGGCAGGACAATCAGCCTTCGTTAGCGGCAAACATGAGAGGGGCTACAAGTTACAGATGGCCGACCCTCGAGAGGCTGCTGGACAATTCTTCAGCGCCGAGGGTCGCAGCTTCCTCCAGTCAGTGCTGATATCAACGCTCTTTGTTACGATAAGGTATTGTGAAATCAAGACGACACCTGAAGGAGGAGAGATAGGTAAGGCGGGATAAGGAGTGCGTAATAAAGAACTCAATTAGATGTATAATTGTGGAATAGTTGTGAACGCATGGATGGCGACCACGCCCCTTCATTTGCGTAAGACTCTGCGGCCTTCGAAGAAACGCATGATGCCTGAGCGATAGCAGATGCTTCGGGGCTAATAATCCGAGTTAGCTGAGGGCAAGCTCAGAAAAAAAAACGAGCGGCCGCTATCTCTCCACTTCGTCTCTCTCTCTCTCTCTCTCTCTCTCTCTCTCTCTCTCTCTCTCTCTCTCTCTCTCTCTCTCTCTCTCTCTCTCTCTCTCTTTCTCTTTCCCTTCCCCTTCCTCCCTGCTTCTCCGTGTCTTCACATTTTATCTTATTATCTACCGGTTTATATTTCTCGCTCATCTCAGAAAGGAAACTGACCTTTCCTCCGTGAGTTCTGTTGCCGTGACCTTGTCGTGTGCGGTCACCAGGCAGCCCATTCATGAGGTCCTGACGCAGCATTCTTGCCCATTCATCGCCACCCCGCTCCATCACTCGCCTCGCAGCAAACACTCTTCACGTCACGATCTGGCTCTGCCGTCGCGTCATTGCAGCTGTCACCGTCTCACCGCACATTGCCCATAACCCTCTCCTCGCGTAGTCATTCCACGCTGAATCGCTAGAATCGCAGCATCACACCGGCGCGATCCTCCAGATTGCCTTTTCGGTGGTTGTTGTGACTTATTTTTTTTATCTTTGTTTTGTTTCCACTTTCAAAAGAGAAAAGAAAATAATGTAGAAAGATATGATTGTAGAAAGATATGATTGTAATTAAAGGAAATGGAGGGAGGGGGCAAGAAAAGCGAATAAAAAGGCTGGAATAGACACTCAGTTGCTTATATCATCTTTACCGAGTGGCTTAAGTACTCGGAGGCTGTTATTCCAGTGTCGTCGAGGGAGCAGCAGTGCGTGACTGGCACAGATAGTGAGAGGGGAACAGCTGACCATGTTTTAAGAATTTTGCCTTACCGACCTGCGTGTAAGACTGGGCATGACTTCGGACAGAGGGGCAGTAAGAATGTGGCACCGTGTGACTATGGTGTCGCAAGCGCCAAGCATAGTGGCGCTAAATCACAGGGCCGCGCGGCGGTGTGGCGTGGTTCGAGGCAGCTGAGGACGGTGGCGTGATTAAGCGAGAGCCTTTATAAGGCCTTACAAAGACGCCGAGATCGAAAAAGTGTTAAAAGCTCAACGGACGATCCTTACAGCTCACAAGACCAGTCGAATGTTTCTATTGACTATGAACTTTATGACTTCAACCAGAAAAAAACACATCAATATCTCTTCAATACTATGCGATAGAAAAACTTACTTTATAGTTGCAAGTTACTTATGTGTGTTGCCAACAAGGACTTTGACCTCCTAAATCTAATATTATCTCTTCATTATTACAGTCAAACCTAGCGGTTTATTATGCTCTGAATGTGTATTAAGAACACAAAGAATAATCTCATAAGTCACTCTATAACACCACTTTCTTTAGCCATGTTTGTTCAGCTATTCAGTCCACGGAGATCATTTGCATAAGTGGACGCTAAGTAAATAAGGGCCGCGACATCGCATCAGATGATCCTTCCAGCGTTTAACCTGCAGTAAACGAACAGTAAAACTTCAGCCGGCCCATTCAAGAGAGTGTTAAGTCGTTTAGGATTTGATCCGCGCGATCGGTTCCTGCGCGCCTTCGTAGCACTGGGTCAAGGAATAAGCAAGGGAGGAGGATCAGAAAGCAAGTCGTCCTCATATGAATATCGCGGCGCGATCAGTAAACAGAATGGGTGGTCTCGGCGGGAATAAAAAGGCTCTGATAGTGGGGAGATTTCGCGTTTTTTCTCGTTGTTAAGATGAATGTCTTTGCCTTTATAATCTTTTCAGGTCATAATTTTCAGTTGTCACTTATGTAAATCTTTAGGAAGACAAAAGTCTTAATACTATAGGGACGATGGTACTTCTGGATAAGAATTTTTCTTAGTTCTAATACGACGGTCGTACGACGCGATTTATACAGTTTCCTTGATTGCGATTTAGTTTTATTTCAGTATTAGAGAGGAAGAGTATAAATTTATAAAGGGTGAAGGTGAATTAATTCACTGGCGCGCCCTGCACGTTCGAAAACTCGTAGGCATTAGTCAAGAAAATTATTTTCCAACCAGCGCGGCGTTGTGAAACATTAGCCGTTACTTACGAGGCTTGAACATCATTTTCCAAAGCTCTTAGAGGGAGATAAGGCCTGATGTAATGTTGGCCTCGTACGTTACAGCGCCCTATTTATTTCATAGCACCATAATATAAGCTTGATCTTGTACCGGTTTTTATACCATCGCGCTGCAACCCTGGACTGATACGGCGGGCAGATGCGTCGCTGATAACCGTCTCTGGCAATGTTCGTTTCTGCGACACAATCCGATCACAGCCATTTCCATATAGATTCTTGTCCAGTGAATACTGAGAGGGGTGTCTATGCCGGTGTGTAGGAGAGCCACAATGAACAAGGATGTTTGTGAGGACGCTCAGCCGATGCCGCTGCGATACCGGGCCGGCCACCCGGTTACCCGGTGCTTTCTGCTCGCCCTTACCCACGCCCAGTGACATTTTTCCATTCATAAGTGTATTGATTTAAATAGTCACCCGATAGTCGAGAGATCAGGGGAACCAGTTACACAAACCAAGTATTTGTGTGAATGATCATCCCCGATAAGACATGCGATTTTGCAATAGCATGGCCAAATCGGGGGTTTTGTTGTGTACATCGTATCAAAGATCATGCACATCATGCGACCTCTGCTCAGTTGCAGAAGTCGCATGTTTTCGGCAACCAGTCTGTTACCAGATGGTTGTTGATGGGACCCATGCAAATATTTTTTTTATGATCTGGTGCCACCTCGTACTTTGGAATGTATCAGTAAGAGGTGAGTGTGTATACAGTTTCATCTTTCGCAATTGGGTTCTGATGATATTATGTTTGCCAAAATGAGATTTAAATCATCAGCTCACCGATTTGAACAAATAGAATTACTGCATGATTTAGAATCTGTAAGGTCCACGAATCTTGTTCAGGCGCTTATCCTCACATTCAGCATTGCAGTCGACAGTTGCTATGACTACTGGAGGCGATTCGTGTGTACAGAATCGCACGGTAATGGTATTTGAAAATGTAAATATATTTTCGTCATTCTTTATACGATTTCCAAGTGCAGAAAATACTTACATTTTGAAGGTGGCTATCCTATGCAGAGAGGCATTTGTATATTCTGTTTGAGTGATGTAGATTGTTGCAAGATAGTGTAGGGTACACCCGGGAAGAGCCAGCCCATAAGCGTGGGTTAGAATACGAAGTAAGTAAATTGTGTGCGCTGGGGACGGCCGGCGTGGGCGAGACGTGAGGGCATCTTGTCGCTGCGGCTACTTCCGGTTACGCAGTGGGTGATAGTACCGGGGAGTGGGTGTGGGTATGGATGTGGGTGTGGGCAGGGATGGGTTATGGAAGTAAATATGTCTGTGTAGAAAAAGGAGGGCTGGACGTGTGCAGTCGCAGCAGGACTAACACCTCCGTGTATGGGATGACAAAAGAAGAGGGTTTCATTAATGCAGCGCCAGTGCAGGCGGCGTTGCTTTAATGGCGGCGGGGGAGGGGCGGGGATGATGTCTGTATTAGGCAAAGGAAAGGAAAAAGAATGGAAAGCGAGATGGTGGCGTGCCTGGGTGAAAGTGGTGGAGTTGGGCCCACTGTGTAAGAGCGTAAGATGCCTGTGCTTTCATCCGAGAGCCCAGCGAAAGGGATGGCATGATCGTGCCAAGATTTGGGTTATGTTCCGATTGTGTTAGGAGGCTGCCGCCGGGAAACGAGATGGCGAGCACCACAGAGTTTATCTCAATGATGATTATGTCAGCGGATTTGCACTTCTTGGAAATCGAGAACACACATTGACATGAAACATTTATACAAGATTGACAAAGACTTTCCCTCGCTGCTCGGCCGGGAATCGTCCAGCGATGTTCAGTTCAGATCATTGAGGTCATTTATGCCATGCAATGACCGACTTAAATTGCGGCGATGATTACATATTGCGGTGGCGTGAGTGTGCGCGATGGGGAAATGATGACGGATGAGAATAACTTCGAGGTTTGGGCGCGGTCCTCTGGCCCCTTTTGGGATGGAAGCGGGGCTTATCAGATGCAGCATCAGGGAAGGACCGGGGGCGCGAGATGCACAAGTGACAGGATCTTGTCTTAGGCCAGTTACCACGTCATTAATGTGTGCTCTCGTGGGGCACTGCTGGTGCCGATGGCAGGATTGACTGTAAGAGTGAAGGAAAGGTTGGGGTAGAGTCGAGAGAGAGAGAGAGCGTGAGCGAGAGCGAGAGCGAGCAAGATACCCTTACACTCTTCGGTTTCGTCCTTTTTATCATGTTGTGACACTATAATTTACCCTGGTAATGTAATTTGGTTGCGTGGTGAAGGGGGGTCGGGCTTGAGAAATAGGTTTGTGGCCTGGGTGGTGATGGGACGGGGTCGGGCTGAACAGCGGGAGGGTCTAGTGCAGCGTCCTTTCTTTCGAGACCTGCCTGCCAGTTGGCGGTGAGCTTTATGCGAAAGGCAAAGGTGATAATGACATCGTGGGTAGTAGTAAGTATTGCTTGTGTGTGTTAGAAAAAACACACACTCAGTCATATGTGTATGTATAAGTGTGTGTGAGAATATATATATATATATATATATATATATATATATATATATATATATATATATATATATATATATATATACATATATACATATACATATATATAGATATATATATGTATATAAATATATATATTTATATATATATATATGTATGTATGTATGTATGTATATATGCGCGTGTGTGTATGTATAATGTGTGTGTGTGTGTGTGTGTGTGTGCGTGTGTGCGTGTGTGCGCGTGTGCGCGCGCGTAAGAATGAGAATGAGAGAGAGAGAGCGAGACAGACAGGCTCAGAGACAGAGACAGCATATTTAGACAAGTGCAAATACATGTTGCATATGATTTTCTGAATATAAGATAAGATACAATGCAAGCTATAGTGAATTTTATGGCATTAATAATAGAAACACTCGTTTACAAGAAAAAATGCGCACCAGAAATATCTTCATTTGTTCACTGATTTCATTTTACGACAGCGAAGACACAAGAGTGGTCCGATATGTATCAGGTACGATGCTAATTTCACTGATGTATTGTATCAGATTTATAAAGTGATTGATGTTGTGTCCAGAATGTCAGAGAATGTTAATGTCAACTTGCAAACACGACCGTGGTAGGTGGACAAGCAATTTTCTGCAGGCGCGCCGTAACAATTAGATAGCCTGTCACTAAGGCTGAACACAACGAGGAGTGGAGCGCTCCTGCATGCTCACCCCGCCAGAAGTGCTCGCACCGGGGAGTGCCATGGGCTCGAAGAATCGTGGTCACGGTCTGAGTAGAATCGATAAGGATAAAGGATAACGGAGTAGAGAGTGGTAGAGGGTTCCTTGGCTTAAGGTGGGAAGAAAAAAACTAAGTAGCTAGTTGCTTTCTGGGTCTGAAGGCTGTGGTCTGTAGTGCGTTTGCGTGCGGACAAGCGTCGGATTGGCGCGCCGTCACTAAGATGGTTGGAGGGAGGGGAGGGAGGAAGGAAGGGAGGGGGCGTCGTGTTGCGTCCTCGCTTGTTTCATGATTGCACCAGCTTCCCTGCCCGCCATAACCCGATATTGCGGCCATAAAGTAAGTGAGATGAACGGGAATGTGGAAATATCCCGCCTTAATACCTGTTGTTACCTTCACACGGGGACGACGCTGCCGTATTTCTCCGGCGGTCTTGAGAGAATTGTGTCGTCGGATATAAAAATGAAACGGTCTCGGATGGCCTCAGAATAATCCAGGCGTAGATGGCCCCTGAATTAGTGTGGAGAGTGTTTATATCGCGCTGAATCGAGAGACACTCCCATTTAGGGAAAGATATTTGCTAGATTAAATGTGGCTACCCATATTTACACATGCATGTGGACCACATTTCCCTTTGTATAATTTTACGTAATGCTACATGAGCCTGTAGATGCCTTATTCAAACATTAAATTTTAAGTATTGCGTCGAGGTTAAAGTTTACGTTGAATAATTGCTTGTATATAGACGGTCTGCTGCGTGTTTGTTTGTTTAAAAGTACGGTCGAACTCGTGTGTTAATGCATTTATGCATGTGATTGTAATTTTCCGAAAACAAGAAACTCAACCGCACAGGGGGGCGCCAAGCAGCCCCTCGCATGGAAATGAGCTGCCGCCACAGATGTCACAGGACGAACTTACATCGCCGTATCTTCGCCGCCACTTTGGATAACCACTCTGTCACCTCACAAAGGTATCTTGGGAGGGAGTCATGATGACTTTGTGATCCGATAGGG
>NW_028234408.1:26487040-26491885 GCF_977035675.1 Penaeus japonicus
CCCTCTCCCCCCCTCTCCCTCCCTTCCCCCCTCTCTCTCTTCCCCTCTTCCCCTCCCTACTCTCTTCTTTCTCTCTTTTTCTCTTCCTCCCTTCTCCCCTTTTCCTTTTTCTTTTTTCTTTCTTTCTCTCTCTTCTCTCTTTTTCCTCTCTCCCCTCTCCCCTCTCATCCCCTACTCTCCTCCCTCCCCCTCCTTCTCTCTCCCCTCCCTCCCCTTTCTTCTCCCCCCCCCCCTCTTTCTCCTCCTCTTTCTTCCCCTTTCCTCCCTTCTCCTCTCCCTCTCCCCTCTCCCTCTCCCCTCTCTCCCCCTCTCCTCCTCTCTCCCTCTCTCCCCCCTCCTCTCTCTCCTCCCCCCTCCCTTCCCCCCTCCCCTCCTTCCTTTTCTCCCCATCCTCCTCCCTCCTCCTCCCTCCCTCCCTCCCCCCCCCCCTCCCTCTCCCCCTCTCTTTCCTTTCTTTCTCTCCCCCCCCCCTCTCTCTCCTCTCCTCCTCCCTCTCTCTCTCTCCTTTTTCCTCTCTCCCTCTCTCTCTCCCTCCTCCCCCTTTCCCTCCCTCTCCCCCCCTTCCTCTCTCTTCTCTCTCCCCTCCATCTCCTCTCTCCCTCCTCCTCCCTCGCCCTCCCCCCCTTTTTTCTCCTCCCCCCCCTCTCTCTCTCTCTCCCTCCCCCTCTCTCCCCCTCCCTCTCCCTCCTCTCTCTCTCCCTCCCTCCCCCCCTCCTCTCCCCTCTTCTCTCTCCTCTCCCTCTCCATCCTCTCCTCTCCTCTCTCTCCCTCTTCTCTCCTTCTCTTTTCCCTCTTTCCATCCTTCTCCTTCTCCCTCCCTCCCTCCCCCCCTTTTCTCCCCCTTTCCTCTCTCTCCCGGCTTTTCTCTCCTCCCTCTCTCTCTCTCATCTCTCTTCCTCTCTCCCCTCTCTCCTCTCTCCTCTCCTTCTCTCCTCTCTTTCCTTCCCTCGCTTTTCCCCTCTCTTTCCCTCCCTCCCCCCCCCCCTCTCTCTCCTCTCCTCCTCCCTCTTTCCTCCCCTCCTCTCTCTCTCTCTCTCCTCTCTCTCACTTCTCCTCTCTCTCCCTCTCCTCTCCCCTCTCTCCCCCTCTCTCTCATGCTCTCTCTCTCTCTCCTCTCTCTCTTCTCTCTCCTCTCGCTCTCTCCTCCCCTATCTCCCCGCCGTCTCTCTCCTCTTCTCCCCCTTCTTCCCCCTCTTCTCTTCTCCCTTTCGCTCTCACCCTTTTCCCATCCCTCTCTTTTCCCCTTCTCCGCCTCCTCCCCCCCCTTCTCTCTCCCTCCCCCTTCTCTCTCTCTCTTCCCCTTCTCTCTTTCTCTCTCTCCCTCTTTCTCCTTCTCTCTCTCTTTCCATCCCTTCTCTTCCCCCTCCCCTCCTCCCCCCCCCCCCTCTCTTTTTCTTTTTTCCTCTTTCTCCCCTTCCCTCTCTTCTCCGTCTCTCTCTCTCACTTTTTTCCCCAGGCAAAAGCCATCACATGCTTCTGCTTAGTGCCTATGAGGGTCATGTTGGTTTGTTCTGAAACTTTGGAACTTGAAAAAAATACCGTTTCATGAAACTCGGTGTGACTGGATCAAGATTGAGGCTTCATTCATTTTTCTCCTGCCGTTTGGCCTGGCGTATATGAGTAAATATGAAGTGTATCTCATCAATCGAAAAAGACAAGTAGGATTGGCAACAGTGCCTGCTTTACACATGTTGTCAGAAAGAATAAGTAATGCCAACAATGGCGCCGTGTTCTAAGCATGGTCAGGAGTGTGAGTTTGATAAGGTTAAGCAATGACAGCATGCTATTACTGGAGATCCAGTCCCGTGATAGTTGGCACCTCTAATGTCTTAATTATAGGTTGGGAGCTGGCCGCATGAGCCCCTGTGCCTCTTGTCATCACACACCCTCATCTCGGAACCAGACCCCCCCCCCCCCGTCCACTCCGCCACAGTTTGCCTGGTTCCTCCACTCCGCTGTCTAGTGGGTGAGGATAGAATGCCAAAGGACAAGGGGGAATGTAAAGGGAACTGGGAGGACTGTAAGACGGAAGCATGCTTTTGTAACGTGAGCGTCAGTCGTAATTTGTTGGTGTAGTTCCTTCAGCGTATAGTGATTATGTAAGTGAAGTAGTCGCGCTGGATCTTCCACTGGATCTAGCCTCCGGTCGAAGGGGCTGGTGGGGCTTGTCTACTCCGTTTTCATATTTAGGCAGCAGTCTCGAAAAACGGGGCTAGTCATCTTCTTTATACAGTTAAGCCAAGGGCAAGAGACATGATTTCCATGCATCATCTGGTACCACTGGACACTTGACAGCAAAGCTGTCAACTCATGTGATCCATTAATGCATTCCAATGAGCAGCTTACGTGGTTCCTTGTTGTAGTTCTGACATATCAGGCAGAACAATGGCGCCCATCTCGCTTCATCTTTGACATCAAGGTTTGACAGCTGCGTTAGTTCGATTGTAAGGACGACTTGCAGTGAATAAAGAGTGCAAAACAAGGGTTGTGTGTCATTCCCAAAGTTCGAGATTTAGATGGACAGGACTTCAGCCAGTTGGCATACATTCATTTGAATAAAATAGCAACATGAACTGTGAGTCAGGGAATGCTTAGGCAAAAAGGATAAGTGCCGGAGATTGAATACTATGTATATATATGTATATATATATATATATATGTGTGTGTGTGTGTGTGTGTGTGTGTGTGTGTGTGTGTGTGTGTGTGTGTGTGTGTGTGTGTGTGTGTGTGTGTGTGTGTGTGTGTGTGTGTGTGTGTGTGTGTGTGTGTGTTTGCGTTTGTGTGTGTGTGTTTGCGTTTGTGTGTGTGCGTTTGCGTGTGCGTATTATTTACTGAATCATAGTTGAGGACTATTGGTGCAGGAGAAACGAGAAAGCAAACCACCGCCTTAACCAGAATGGGTGAGGGGGGTATGTGCCCTCTTAATAATTTAAATTATGCATTATAAACACATGTGAAGGCTTGTTATAGATATTGCATTTTCAGTTCTTATAGGCGTAAGATAATACGTGTCTATGAATGTGATGATAAACAAATATTGGATGTTTGTAAAGAGAGGGTTTGATAAATTCTGATCAAGTTACTGAGTAAGATATAGACATTTCATAGACAACGAACGACAAATTGTTGTAATTTAAATTTCTTTGACTTTAAATCATAGATATATATCCGTGTCTTACACGTTAAGTACCTGTTAAATTTGTCCAGCGAATGAATTGTTTAGCGAGAAAATACGGCTGATTATATATAGTTTTCTGTTCATGCATGTGATACAGGGAATTACCTATACAATTTGATATAGAGTAACTCGTTAGTGAGGCCTTCAGGGGACTTAAAGTAATAGTCCGCCGTATTAATCATGATAGCGGAGTGATTAGTTAACCCGTTGAGCGCCAGGCAAAAATACCCTTTGACCTGTCGCCAGTGCCAACCAATTTTCGATTTTGTCTCTTTGCTCAAACAACTTACCATTATGTAAACTAATCATAAATGGCAATACAGCTTGGTGCCGAACATCGCCATTGCCGCTTATGCAGTCAAAGCAGCTTCTGTACTTTGTCAGCATCAATGAAATCTCAATTAGCGCTGATTCGCTTACGAGATAGAAAGATAAGTATACTGCATGAAATTAAAGTAGGCTCTATGTTTTTTTTTTGTTTTTTTTTTATATTGCAAAAATCATCTGTCCTTTCCTGATGCAGCTTTGAACCCATCTACATGTCCATTATTTTTTTTTAACTTTATCCTTAAAATTCCTCTTTGAACAGATTATTAAACTTCACTGTATGGCATAATTTCATATGTTGGATTATTGTTATGCTCACAGCTACAGCCATTATTAGATGTAGTTACTTTCGTTAGCCTATTTTCACACGTAATTGAAGTACGAGCCGAACTATCATGTAGGCGGGCGAGTGGCGTATTTCTGGCCTGGTGCTGACAACAGGTTTCCAGTTTTGTAGTTTTCGTGATCTCGATAAAAGAGAAGTGGCTGCTGGGAAACCTGAGAGAGAATCGAGGACCCGACGCAAGGTGTAGGGAATGAGGACTGGAATACGAAGAAAGGCAGAGAAGCCTGAGGAGCGCCAAGGAAGATTGACTGGCAGGGCATGTGCTGAAGGCTCAATGAAGGAGCTTGATGATAGACTGTCTCTGATTATGGATTATGGCGGCGGCGGAGGAGGAGGGCTGGCTATCCGCGATGGATTAAGATAAATCATCACTCGGTGATGACGTGCGGAATAGTTAGTTACGTTTATTACGCGTTACGTGGTAATGGTAATCCAAAGCCTTGTATAGGCGCGGCCGTCCAATTAAGAGAACCTTATACATTATACTCGTAACTGGTTTGCTATGATGTTTTGTAAACAAAGACTGTGATTGATGTTGGTCGCTTTTATATAATATATCGCTGACAAAGAGGCAGTGTATATTGGCCCCCTACTACAGCAGTGCATACTTATTGGCATTACCCTAATCGCATAATGCAAAATTAGACCTGTTCATGAAGCGATGCAACGCATTATTATCACGTGACGTCATAAAGCAGCTAACCTAATCACTGCCGCCTCTTGCCATGCAGTTTGCCTTGGTGTTTCTCTGCATTCTCTTATTTTATATGTGTGCGAGTTGTATCTGTGCATGTGGGCGTGGTTTTAGAGGAAAACGGGAAAGGGAGGGAGGAAAAGAGGAAGGGGGGAAACAAAAAGGAAGGGGAGAAGGGGGGAGAGGAGAAGAAAAAGAGAGGGAGAAAGGGGGAGAAAAGAAAGAGAAGAGAGAGGAGAGAGAGAAAGAGAGAGAAAGGGAGAGGGAAAAGAGAGAGAGAGAGAAAAGAGGGGGGGGGGG
>NW_028234408.1:26494485-26499485 GCF_977035675.1 Penaeus japonicus
GAGATTAGTTGATTAAGTTGTTGAAGGAGGAGAGTGTATTACAAGCTATTTCCTTTTGGTTTTGAAATCGCTTTTGTTCCTTTATTTCTTGGTTCTTTTAATACCGATTGAACTACTTTAAAAAGTGGTAGTTATGAGAACTTACGAATCGGCCGCTCATCTTCCTCATGGGTCATTCTCGGCCTGCACGACGTGTGTTTCAATCGCATTCGATGATCAAGAAGGCGGTTTGTTGCATGTGAATAGATAGGGCTTCTCAGGGATTAACTTTCAGGTAGCATGTCCTACATGCTGCTCAAACAGCTTATATATATATATATATATATATATATATATATATATATATATATATATATATATATATATATATATATATATATATATATATATATATATATATTACATATATGTATATATATTTTTTTATATGTATTTATATAGATATAAATATGAAAATATATATGTGTTTATATACATATTATATATATATATATATATATATATATATATATATATATATATATATATATATATATATATACATACATATATATATATACACATATATATGTATATATATATATATATATATATATATATATATATATATATATATATATATATATGTGTGTGTGTGTATGTGTGTGTGTGTGTGTGTGTGTGTGTATGTATGTATATACATATGGTTTATGAATCCGTTGGCCTTGCAGGTGTTACCGTGCCTCCACACCTTCTGCGAGCGGTGCCTGATCAGCTACACGCCGCCGGAGTCCCTGACGCTCACGTGCCCCGTGTGTCGCCAGCAGTCCATCCTGCCTAAAGACGGGGTAAGTTCCTTTCCGCCCACACTCCTGCTTGTGCATTCATGACGTACTAATGGTGCGAGGTTGCGGCCGAAGGATGCTTTAGCTGCTGACATAACTGAAATGCCAACGTGAATTAATTTAATTAATCAAATGACTAGCGGGAGATCCTGTACTTCTGGCCCTGTTAAGTGGGAGCACGTGCGATGGCTCACGCACTTAGGTGAAGGTTAGCATAGGGAGGTGGCGGTACTAACCCCGGGCGTGACCTGCAGGTGCCGGGGTTGCAAAGCAACACGTGGGTGAGGGGCGTGATGGAGGCCATGGACGGCGCCGCTACCGGGCCCTGCTCGATCTGCCGCCAGGCTAACCCCACGGCGCGCTGCCACCAGTGCCAAGTGGCGTTTTGTGCCGGCTGTGCCCAGGCCCATGTTCAGGTGAGTCATCATGTTCCCGTGAAGGACGGGCAAATGCAGGTAAATCACTTGCACTTGTACATAGCATAACCACTAATCAGTAATACTTACGTTTTGTACATTACCTAAATAACAATTGTCATTACGTAGGCAGGATGTCTGTATGTATACTTTTTAGTTTACTATCTAGTGACTATTTGCATGGTTCATACAACTGTTATTTCTTCTAAAGTAAACCACTAACTCCGCTCTCTAGCCCCATACTTCCCATCATCACGGTCTTCCGTTGAGAGTTTGCACAGTGAGGTTTCCCATGACCAGACGTGTTCGTGCGACAGCCGTTTCTGGCGGTTGCGTGTGAATGGCTCGTGTCTACCTTTGGCCAGATCGATCAGTCTGGGACCTAGAAATGGTAACACCATTGCTATTGATGTTGCGGTCATTCCCTGCGTTTGCCCGGTCTCACTCTCGGAGGAAGTTCCTATCATTTGTCTCGAGATTTTGATTTTGCGTTGGTTCTCATAGATCTTTATATCGCTTCATGTATACTTCGGGACGGCCCTGTCGGCGTCCTCTTTGATTTCTACAATTATTGCACTTTTACACAATTTAATGCCCTGTTTTTTTGTTTTTTTTTCGGTCATGCGATAAAAAATCGTCACTTAGAGCAAATGGCCAAACCACATCACATTCTCTCCATTTGCTGTAACTTACGCCTCCTGATTATTGCCTTCGCCTCCTGTTTACCGTGATTCTTGCTTGAAATGCGAGTGCCGGAGATTACTGCAGAATGTCCTTTGACGGAGAAGAGAACGCAGTATCTTAGATCTAAAGAAAACGGTAATAAATGTACCACAGACTCGTAAAAATATTTTTCCTCGGGAAATAATATAAGGTAGATTTATCACCCTCCTTTTAAAGATCTATATCTATCTACCTGCCTACCTACCTACCTCCCAACCTATCTATCTATCAATCAATCAATCAATCAATCTATCTATCTATCAAGCAATCTATCTATCTATCTTTATGTCTCTACCTGTCTATCAATCTACATATCTATCTATATATTTATCTATCTATCTATCTATTTGTCTATCTATCTACCTACCTACCTGCCTGTCTGTCTTTCTATCGTTTTATTTGTATGTATATATATATGTGTGTGTGCATGTATGTATGTATGTATGTATGTATGTATCTATCTATCTAAAGTCAGGGGGGAAAAAACTAGAAATAAATTACATTTATCTGTATGATACAAAAAAAGAGCTACAGAGGCAGAGTAGACAGAGGACAGGAGATTAAGTAAATACTTAGTTGTGTATATATAAGATGAATTATTTCCAGTCGAACCAGGACCAGGTAGTAAAATCCATAATCAGAGGCAGACATTTTTTACGGGACTCGATTTCTGAGTTGGCAGAAAAAGCAACCGGATAGACGATAGGAATTAAGTAGCTGAAGAGGTATCTTGTCATATATATATATATATAAATATATATATATATATATATATATATATATATATATATATATATATCTGTATACACACTCAAACAAACACACACACACACAGATACATACATACATACATACATACATACATACATACGTTTTTTCTTTCTTTCTTTCTTTTGCAATGGTGGTTGTGTAAAACCACATCTTCATAAATTCCTAACTTCTTTTACATTCCCCCATCCCATACTAGGATTACTAGTACAGTTTTGTTTGATGTAATTCTGATGCTTCTTGTTTTATGTGTGTGTGTGTGTGTGTGTGTGTGTGTGTGTGTGTGTGTGTGTGTGTGTGTGTGTGTGTGTGTGTGTGTGTGTGTGTGTGTGTGTGTGTGTTACTCTTTGCATGTGAGGAGGCATGGATGGGTGGGTAAGTGAATCGGTGGGTTTGGGTGTGTTTACAGCTCCCGCCGACGCGACGGGTCCATTTCATGTCCGCCACACGTTGAAGTCCGTCGGCTTTCCCGCCTTTCGTGGCCGTACGTGTCTGCCACTGTCGCCGAGTATCGCTGACGAGATCAATACAAGGTGTCCCGCTGCCTGACGGGGGATCCCGCCTGCTCACTGCCAGGTGGCGATACTTCCTCGATCTATTTGTGCGATTACTGATACGTGCTGCGGCAGGGGTTCCGGGTTCTACGCGGTGGTCTACAGGAAGAAAATACTATTTTAAGAAAAAAAAGAAAAAAAAAAAAACACTAAGAGTGCTGTACCGTAGTTCATTCAACGTGGACAACGTTTTATAAAATAGGTTAGATATAATTCCACAGAGAATCTGTAAATATTCCTATAAGACCTTTGATCATGGACCCACCATAGATCATGACGCCAGAAAGTTTGTTTACACAAATCTAAGTACGTGGCGGACGACGTGAGCATGTGCGTGCGCCGAGCGGCGACTCTGTGAATGGCAGTGCTGGATGGCAGTACTCTCCGGCACCTCTCCCGCCCTTGCGCTCTCACGACGGCCCTCGGTGTGGCACTTGTAGACGCTGGGTCAGACTTTTCGTGTTGATATTTTCCTAGTACTAGTAGCGAATGGTGGTAATGTGACTGCACAAATGAAAGGAAAATGCAGTAGATGACATTAGCATATCTGGTAAAAGCTAGCATCATCCACTGCGAGAGCGAGAGGCTGTGATCTGAGTCCTCCGGGTCCGTGATCTAGATCCCCTGCCGTAGCCTTCGGGTAAGATCCATTGCACACAGGCCGCAGAGTTCTTCGCCGAAGACACCTCGTGGGCAGCCATGAGCCCTGGTGCAGTGCCAGCATCCAGGGGCATACCCCGTCCCTCACCGGTAGGAAAAGCCGCATATCACCTTTAATGTGCACCCGCTTCTAATATATCTTTCCTCTTTAGTCGGTCCTCCTGTTTCCTCTTCATGGCCTCGCCTTCCTTTGTCCATGATCCCCGTTCCAAGTCAGAAATAACAATGCTGGCTCATTGTTTACTGTTTCGCTATCGTTTATCATAACATAGCAAAGACCCACACAGTTTCCCTCATTATTGTATGTCAACAAAATGTAAATCCACTACATTTTCTCTTTAGTATTATAATTATATTTCACATTAGTGTATTCTACCAAGGTTGCGACTTACATTTTTGTATACATTAACAAAGTGTAACTACCTAATATTCTGCTTAGTCAGAAATAAATGAGATAATGACTGATTTTCCAGAAATGGTGCTTAGAGGCAACGGGTAGTTTGCATTCCCCAAAACCATCTCCTAATACCATACTGCTCATCTCAGGAGGAAAATGCGCGGCCATCACACTTCCTTGGATCTCCTTGTTTCATCTGACGCTTTTTACAGGTTATTAGTTAGTCCTCAATCTGCTGTGACGCGGTCGTCTCGCTCTCACTTTCTTGAGCCCCATTCCAGCCACAATTCCTCAGGTAAAGGTTTGACAAGACTTTGTGACTGAAATGGTGTTCACGTTTACCTAACTGACCCTCACGTTGCAATCAACAGGACTCTGGCAGTGAGAGTCACAGTGTGGTGAGCCTGGCAGACAGTGAGAGCGGCGTGCCAGACACTAATGGTTTCCATGACGACAATACCACACTCTACTGCCCCTCTCATCAAGGTAAGTGTGTGTATATGTGTATATATTATTATATATATATATATATATATATATATATATATATATATATATATATATATATATATATATATATATATATATATATATATATATATTATATTGGTAAATTTTCCATGTATATGTGTGTGTGTGTGTATTTATATATTATATA
>NW_028234408.1:26504485-26514485 GCF_977035675.1 Penaeus japonicus
ATCTCCATTTTTGTTTCCAGGGTATCACATACAATGCTATCAAAGATGGCCGAATTGCTGTTGCTGACTCGAATAACCAGTGCATTCAGGTGTTTACACTAAGTGGAGAATGCAAGTTAAGGTAATGATTTTGAATTGATATCATTATAAACGGTTATAATTTCTTTCTTTCTTTTTGCATCTATATTATAATGAAGTTACTAGTTACTATGTTGCTTTTGAAGAAAATGACAATTTTTGTACTTAATTAGGCTTTTCACTCACAAGTAAAGACTAACATATGACTGTACATCCTGTCAAAGGTTTGGTGTTCGTGGTAGGAGCACAGGTCAGCTGCAAAGACCGACAGGAGTAGCAGCATTACCAAATGGAAATTATGTTGTGGCAGATTATGAGAACAAATGGATTTCAATTTTCGAACCTTCTGGAAAATATGTCAGCCGTATTGGTAATGGAAAGCTTCTTGGTAAGTTACTGCATGTACTCTAAATGTATGTGTATATAGATTTACTTTATTTTTAATTTTGGTGATAGATGTTTTCAAGTTTATGTTCATATGGCTTGATTCTTATTCAAAAATAGCTTCTAATAGGAGGAAATAGACTGAAAATTCTAAAGGAAGTCTGTTTATCAAGATTTATAGCTTAGGCCATATAATATATATTTCAAACCTCTTCTGGTATAGTAATACATCAAATACAATAAAGAGAAGCATTTTTTTTAAATGCATTAAAGTGTAAATATACTTTCCACTACTTATAATGAACCTTACCATAGCTTTATCTTACTAATAGAATGTAAAGTATTAAAAAACATGATACAAGTATGAGCAGTGGTGGTTTCCTTCCAGAAGGAAGATTGGGAGCAAAGCTACTACAGAAGGCTAAATATAAACAGATTATCCCTTTTAAAATATTTTGCAAAGCACAATATTTTTGTGCCAATTTTTAAAAAACCATTTATACCATTTATTGTATAATTCGTAATACTTGCAGGACCAAAGGGAGTCTGCGTTGACAACAATGGACACATTATTGTTGTAGACAACAAGGCATCTTGTGTCTGTGTTTTCCAACAGTCTGGTAAATTACTTACCAAGTTTGGAAACCGTGGTACTGATGAGTTTCAGTTTGCTGGACCACACTTTGCAGCAGTTAACAGCAAGGGACAGATTGTCATTACAGACTTCCACAATCACTGTGTCAAGGTAAGACTGCATAGTAAAGATGTGCAAGGTTTTCCCTAAAGTCTTTGTTTCAGACACTGATGTGAAGACATTATCAGAGTTCAGTGTTACTTGTGTAATGTTTGTAACTTCAGTAATATCATAACTGCAACTAGGTTTAAAGTGGAGTATGATAAGTTTGTCACCTTTACTGTGGCTATTTACTCATTGCAACTTAGAATGCTGTAAAATTGTACCCATACCGGACTGTAAAAGACAGAGTATTTCAGTCAGTGGTCTGCTAAATGCCAGCACTTCCATTGTAGATCAATGCAGCTGGTTGCATCAAGAGAGAATTGGTGAAGGGGAAGCTTAGAAGAGAAATCTTGATGTAGTCCCAAGTAGCTTTCATTGCACATGCACACCCTATACCTTTTCATTCATATTAATTAGTATACTTAAATTTCTCATTTTTTCCTCAGGTATTTGACAGTGACGGTGACTTTTTGTTCACCTTTGGGACCAGTGGTGAAGGCAATGGGCAGTTCAATGCTCCAACTGGCATTGCTGTAGATTCCAATGACAATATAATCGTAGCTGACTGGGGAAACTCAAGAATTCAGGTTAGTTATTTTTGTCCTTTGGGTACATATGTGTTAAATGAGCAAGTACTTACAGATGAAAATTAGTCATTCATCTGAAATTAGAATAATTTTCATAATTTAACCGATTGCTGACGGGTGGCAACACATTGATCCCATAAGCATATTTGAGGATATGTGAGGTGTCCACTTTGCCAGTTTGGCTATTTTTACCAAGTGTCACTAGGTGTGGGGAGGAAGGGGAGGAGCAGATATGGTTGTAAGTAATTTGTTTTTTCTTTGTTACAATGAAGAAAATGTTTCACCACACTTAATACTTATTCCCATGAATATGTGATAGTGTAGAGAGTAAGTTTTTCCTTCATGGAGACTAAGAGACAAAAGTATAGGAATTATGTCTAAACATTTTTATAGCCATATCAATACCCACAATAAGTCTCACATAACAAAACACAAAAAGGACATGAAGATTTTCAGTACTGTGATGTATATATGAGCAGGAATTGGGTGGAAAACATGATTGTTGCAAAATTTGAGTCTCCCTCCTCCCACCAAACCTACTGTCTGGCTGACCTGGGTCATTCACATAGTCCTGTCTGCAATCGGTTAATTGACATATAAATTCCTAAAAAGTGAATGTGTATTTCAATGAACATATGGCATTCCTTTTCAGGTATTTGATTCCCAAGGTTCATTTCTGTCCTACGTAAACACACTGGCTGACCCACTATACGGCCCTCAAGGAATGACCCTCACCCCAGATGGCCATATTTTTGTGGCTGACTCGGGGAACCACTGCTTCAAAGTATACAAGTATCTCCAGTAAACACAGATCTTCTATAACAAGGGTGATCACTTCATTCCTGAATTGTTTGAGTGTTATTGTTGTGAATCCTGTGAATAAGTTAGATTGTTCATCTTTTACTAAACAGTTTGAGTTATTTTTTATTTTTTGTTTAATGTCTGCAATATCATTCAAAGCAAGAAACTTGTAGAATACAGTCAAAATAAAGATTAGATATGGGCAAAGGGAACTGAATCAAAGATAAATGATCATAAGTAGATTCAACATTCCTTATATTATTTTTGTATTGTTATCTTAGGGTATAATACTTGAAGAGCTCTAGAAGATAATATCACTAACCCATCACTGTGTATAGGTTAAAAATAGATCATTTCTTATTGATCCAAAGTATCACATCCTTGAATACATCTGATTAGTGTTTCGTATGGTTCCTTTTGAAGATGACATAGTTTTTCATAGAATGAATGGGATTTATCAGCACAAGATCTTCATATTTCAAAAAAAAAAGGCTGTGGTGCTAAAGTTCCAGAAAGCTTCTGGATTGAGGAACTTACTTCATAACACAAACCTTATTGTTAGGTAATCATAGACTATGTAATGTTCATTTTATGTCCAAGTTGTGAAAATATGTCGGCTTCCACTATTGAATACAAGGTATATTTAACAGTCAACTGGACAAGTCTTTCATGCAACAAGTCTGCAACACAAGTAGCAGTGGAGGTAGAAATAGGGGTATGAGGAACAATCATCTAAGCAGACCTGTTTACTGAAATCTCATTGTTTATGATATCAGAGTATCTGACGATTATTTAATTGTTTGTCATTTTATCTTAGTAATTTTCAATATGATAATTAAAACCTTGACTCATATACTAAAGGGCCAACACCCCTTCTACATGTTTTGATAAAGACTGTAATGAATATTTTTATTAATAAGAGGAAGTATGTTATTTCTGATATAATGAACAAAATTTATTTTTTAACAGTATATAACTTAAAGGATATTTTACAGCAATTATTTTTGTTTTGAACATCTGGCTACTTGCAACAGATACATACAAAGTTATCTATATTCATTTTACTGTTTGATACGTGTTCTCTAATATAAACTTTGTTGGCTTTTTATCATGTAAGGTAATATAACCGAAAACGTGTGTTTCAATTGTCAAATTATGAATGCTAATGTATTGAGCTTCATTAATAACAGTCATTGTATGAACATTTCAGTATAAGTGGAAATGTCCAATAAGTTTGACTATGACGTCCCCAGGAAGACAACTTGTATAATAGTAGTTGCTTTGTGTGATCTCTGTAAGTCTGCAAGCTAGACTAAGATGTGTATGAATACTAGTCTGATATGTATAGATTTGTATATATAATGTCATTATGATACACATTTATTAGAAAACATTTACAGCTTATATGTTTATTCATAACATTATATAATGCAGTTTATTTGCTTTCAAACATCTGTGTTGCCAAGAATCACAATAAAGTTTTGCTGGAGGCATCCTTTTTTATTTACCATCTTTTAAAATTGGCTTGACTGCTGCCTTGCATACATTCTGAAGCAGAATATACATGCAGCAATGATAAGGTGCTATTATGGTCTGGAGATCCATATTGTATGTGTGCATTTGGTTACTGAAAGTTGAGCTAATGAATTAAATTAACTTGGTTAGTGTGGATTAGTAATATGATAAATTCATGTGAGACAAGTGTGCAGTTGAGCTGAGAGGATTTTTGATGGTTTCCAAACATATTAGGAAAAAAGTCTTTTTTTTGTCTCAAGACTTCTTAAAGCTGAAGTACATTTATTTTTTATTCGTGATACAAGCAGATTGAAGTCAAATATCAGAACAATCCTCATCAATCAGGACTCTCAGGAGATCCCTGTACACTGGTTTGTCAGCTTAACAGGAGAAAATAAATGATGTAAAGATAGGGAAACCCATAAAAACATTTTCTTTTAATGTTAGTATATGCATAGAACAATATGTTTTTCTGGAGAAAGGGATGGATGATTAATTTCTAAAATCCAGTTTTATTTCCAACTTAATATAATAAAGATTTACATATCTTTAGCAATGTTTTTTTCATTGTGTATTACAGCACCAAATTTGTTTTCGCTTTACATTCTACTAGGAATCGATATGTGCAATTGTAAGCTTGAAGGGAAATTTGTACTGGACTCTTGCAAACACACTACCCTGATGAAAAGCTCAATGCTAAATCTGTTCTATAATGAGGTAGATCAGGTATTCCTTTTCCAAGCAATTCTACTACTTAAGGAATAGATGGACTTCCTAAACATAACTGATACAACTCCTATACTTACTTGTAATATACTTTCTGTAATTATCAGAATATGTTGTATCCATAATAAGCTATACAATTCACTATCTTCTAAGACTTCTAAGACTGCTGTTTCAAGAGAAAAAATAATAATTGTAGTTACTGGTAACAAACAAACTTTGTTTAAAAGACTATGCACTCTGGCATGATGAGAGTATAGACCTTATCTGCAGCGTCACAGTCTTGAAATCATTTCAACTTTATGGGCACTGTCGTGGGTATGACAGCGAAAGTGTCGAACAAAATCAGCCGTCGCGCTCACAAAGCTACCCGTGACTCTGTGGCTGGTGCGCCTTTGAAAAACATTTTTTTTACAGTAATTTGCTTCTTCTTCTGATGAAAAACACTTTTGAGTTCATAAGACACGACATATACATTTCTTGTTTGCTTTAAGTAATTCATATCGGCATGTGAATCTGAATATGTTAACATCATGTTAGCATAGAAAATGTTTATTTCTTCAAAAAAACTAGTTGTGCAGATTAGCAGATGAGTAAATAGATCTTATTTGTGCAAATATATAATGCATTCCATGACACATCAATCAAAGCAAAAAAAATTTCTAGGCTTATTCACCTAGGTTCAGTTCAGTTCAGAGAGATTTCGCCTGGGCTATATGCACGAGGCGGCCCGGCCTTTGCCAGCTTTAAGTGCTGACTCATCTGATCATCATCACTGAATGCTTACCGTGGCAGTTGGATTGCTTTCCCCCTGGCAACTGGAGCGCAGTTGCCAGGGGGAAAGCAATAGGCATAGCCGCCTTACCAGCCCGGCGGCTGTCGTCTCTGGGCCCTGCCTGAGGAAGCGAGTGTGCTCGCATTCCATCAGATAGTACTCTATCTTGGCGTCCGGCGCGCCATAATGTCTGCAGCGTCGCTCATCATGCCCAATGGTGGGTATGATTTGCCACGCACAAGGGTAGCCTAATCTCTGTCTGTGAAGACTGACTTCGGCTCGCCTTGGTATTTTAGGGGAGAGTGTCAGCGACTCAGCCTGTGCGTCTGAGTACCAGCTGGCCGAGGGGGAGGTTCTCGCTTCCTCTATATGTCGCTGCAGGGCACCGACCTGCCCTGCAACCATCATTTTACGCCTTAGCAGTTCCCGGCTAGGATGAGCCATAAGATCACTCAAGGGTTTCTTCCTGCCTTCCTCTGCCAACCTGTCGACAAAGTCATTCCTTTTGATACCAACATGGCTCGGAATCCAGTTGATGACGATGCGTCTACCCTGATCCAGGATTCTCTGAGCAATGTTGAGAATCGTGGTTAGATGATAAACGTTATCAAGGGGCGTGCTTTGTTGTAGGCTTTCAATGGCGGCCCTAGAATCTGTATGTATGACAACATGCCCGTCCGTCTGGGCTGCATGGGCTAGGGCTTCCATAATAGCGACTGCCTCTGCCTGGAGCGAGGAGGCATTGTCAGATACCCGCATAGCTCTCGTTATACCCCTTGCTGCAAAACCGACGCCTGCAGTGCGGGTGATGGGGTCTACAGAACCATCCGTGAAATAGGTTTTACTACCCGGCGGAGTGATTGCTGCGATGTTCCTCTCCGCCTCATCCCTTAACAGAGGCGGTGAGTACTGTCTTTCTCCTTGATAGGCTCATGACAGAAAACTCTATCAAGGTTTGTGCCCATGGCGGGGCTCTGACATAGTCAGAGTGGGGGAGGTCCATGCCTTTAACCAGTATTGTCTCCTTGAGCTCAAAGCGCATCAGCACCCTGGCTGTGTGATACAGCCTGGTGTTGTTAGCAATGTTGCACTTTCTGTCTTAGCTGCGAGCCTGGAGGGGACTGTAAAAGTTTGGCAAAGAACTAGGTCGCCATCTGATCTATCCGGGTGTCCAGGGGGAAAAGATTGGCCTCCAAGAGGAGGTTGGTGACCTAAGTCCACCCAGGGGCACCCAGAATGATCCTGGCAGCCTCGTTTTGCATGATGTCAAGCTTTTTCCTGAGTCCAGGCTTGACCGTAATCAGGGCAACGGAGACGTAGTCCACAATGGGATGGACAGCGTGCACATAGAAGGATCTTAGTACACAGTGCCCAGCCCCTGGGCGCCGCCCTGACAGAGCTCTCATGAGTCTTGCCTTGGTCCGGTCTAGGAGATATTTAATCTCAGAGCGGAAAGGGAGGTTCTCGTCAACCCATACCCCCAAGTATGGGGGTATAGCTCTAGACCTTGGACTCGCAGTCTTTGATCGCGGACATCATGTTTCAGCGTCATTGCCTTCGATTTGCTGCTGAGATCTTAAGCCCGACTCCGCGGCATTCCTCAGATATTGGATCCAGACAACGCTGGGCCTTTCTACCTAGATTCTCATATCGTCTCCCAGCAGAGATAATTGCAAGATCATCTGCATATGAAATGATCTTGCACCCCGCTGGGAGTGGAATGTCGAGGATGCTTAACATGAGGGTGTTAAACAGAGCCGGGCTGAGGACCCCCCCTTGTGGAGTGCCATTCTCCAGGGGTAAATGCCTGGAAAGGTGACCTTGGAACTTCACTCTTGCAGTTCTGTTCCGAAAATAGTCAGCAATCCAGGCAAGCAGTCTGCCTTTGATTCCCTTGCGGATCAGGATCTCTTGAATGGCGAGCGGATTTGCCAGTTCAAAAGCTTTCTCCAGGTCCAGGAAGACAGTGACAGAGCTGGTGTTGCTGACAGTGCTCGGTAAGGTGGCCATGCTGTAAGCAGTACTCTTACCCCTTGTGAACCCATGTAGGTGTTCATGTGGAGGTCCCAACTTCCATTGGAGCCGGTTCAATACCATTCTATCTGCCGTCTTTCCCAGACAGCTGAGTAGAGAGATAGGACGGTACCGTCCCAGTTCCTTTGGTTTAGGAATGGGAACTATGTCAGCCCTTTTCCAGCATTGTGGTAGCAAGGAAGTCTCCCAGGACTTGTTGATGAGATGTAAGAATGCAAGCTCACCTTCATGTCCTGGATGGGAAATGATAGGGTAGGAGATCCCATTACAACCCGGGGCTGACCGGGAACTGGTCTTAAACGTCTGCCGTAATTCCCTCAGGGAGAACATGGCATCAGCATCATCAGGCTCGATCGCCTTTTCTCTGATGAAGGCATGCCTGCCTGGAAGCAATTCCTCTTGGCATGCCCTCAGCTCTGCTGGTAGGCCGGCGCTACTTGATCTGGCCGCGGGTCTGGTGGGTCTTTCTGGGGGCGTTGCGAAGGCCTGCTGGTCCACAAGATGGTCGACCGTCAACAGTAATTTCACGTAATCGGATAAATGTGTAATGCTAATTGCAGTGATAGTCAACTCCAGCAGCCTGAGGCCGAGGCTGGTGTTATTTTAACTGCCATATTCGTTGCATAGGAATGAGTCACCGTAATGAAGAAAGACATGGCCGTACAGTAGGGAAATTGTATGTTCTTTTCAACATAATATCTGATGTGAGGGCTATAGTGAATAGATCTATCATCGAGGGACACAATGAAAGGTTTTGCCGAGTCCTTAATTTCGCCAAATGTGCACTGACCATTGACGTTATGATTGATGATGAGAGGGAGTAAACAAGATGAGAGATCCAGTAATGTGGATGAATGACAAAAGAATTTCCTAAGTGATGGCTGAGCGTAAGAAGTTAGTCGAATCGCGACTATGTAGCTTTCTAAGGATGAGTGAGTGTTGCATGTGCAACGTGAAGAATATTAGTTAGTCATGTGGGGGAAAGGGGAGTGGGACAGGCTTTGAATGCAGTTTCAGGGGTCAGAGGAAATAAGAGGAAGACTTAAAAATTGAATTCAAAGATTGAATAGAAAGGGATAAACAGTTTAACCCGTTGGATACGGATTGCGTGAACAGCAGGTTTTCCGAGATCCGGCCAACGAGGGAAATTATCATTGCAATTACTATTATTACTGTAATATTCACCAAAATAGTCTTGGTTTAAAATCCGAAACATAGATGGCACTCTTAGTACAAGATGGAAGGAAAACCTTGAAGGTCTCTATCAGGCACTGACTTCAAGAACACATCACATCAACACAACACAACACACGGCACACATCAAGATGCCGACCTCCGTCTCTAAAGAACCGACAGTGCGAGAGCGCGAAAGGTTTCAATTTGCCGTATCTCTCTCTCTCTCTCTCTCTCTCTCTCTCTCTCTCTATATATATATAATCTGTATATATATATATCTATATATATATATATATATATATATATATATTATATATATATCTATCTATCCCTCTCTCTCTGAAATTAAACCTGTCTTGTGTGCCGCGTAAGTGACACTAAGCATCCGATTTGTGCCTCGTATCCAACGGGTTAGAATAAATAGGGGTCTAAGGTAAAGAGGTGGCAAATTAGAGGAAAGAACAGTAGTCCTGAGGGGAGAAAAGCCGCTTTAGAATGGATAAGAAACCATACTTACTGACAAGTACCAGAGCGAAAGAAAGGATATTAGCGAAATTACATATTAGTTGAAATACAAACTGTCCATTACCTTCGAGCTGGGTAGTTAATGAGAGACGACTCAAGCAGGATAGTACAATAATCGGTAGCCATCTTTAATTAATACATCGATGAAGAGGCAAGCATGTTATTTGTTACTTCAATTACAAAAAAATCATCAGTGAACAAGAGAATCACAGTAAACGTTACCGAAAGGAAAATCCGTAATATCGTTATGCACAGCCGGTACAGGTGGCTGCGACAGAGGTTTCAAAGCTGAGATCACGTGAGACAGCAAATTTCAGTGCAGTTACTCTGCTTTGTCCAAAATATCGCTCGAGATATGAACTTATGTAATTACGATGTTATACGATACAAGTTATTATCTATAGCAACAACTACAAAGAACACCAAACTTATTTTAAATTCAAGCCTAACATCTTCCAATACATGAAAAACATTTACAAATAACCCAGCCTTCGAAACACACCGAACAAGCAAACAGGCTGCCTAGACTTAAACACACACTCTCAAACACACACACATACATATGCGTGTGTGTGTGTATGTGTATGTAAACGTATGTATAAACGTGTATGTGTATAAGCATATCTAAATAAGTATATGCATACATTGGATTAAATACTGTAC